>NW_020884923.1:1289557-1463426 GCF_003945725.1 Corapipo altera
GGTGTGGGGCGATGCCTGGGTGTGGGGCGATGCCTGGGTGTGGGGCGGGGCCGGGCCAGGCGGGGGGCGGAGCGGGGGCGGTGCAGCGCCGGGCGGGGGCGAGGGCGGAGCGCGGCCCCGCCATGTCCAGGCACGTGTTTCTCACAGGACCCCCAGGTAACGGGGGCGGGAGGAGTCCTGGCAGCGGGGCGGGGGAAGAGGTGCGCTCGCAGGGCCTGCTCTGGGGTGCGGCATGGCGCGGCCCGGCCCAGCCCGGCCTGGCCTGGCCTGGCTTAGCTTGGTTAAGCCTGGCCGGACCTGGCTCGGCCTCGGCCGCCGCCCTGCCCGGTGCCAGCGGGGCTGTGGGGCACTTGAAGCCGGGTCAGGGCACCTGCTGCCGGGCCCCGCCGCCGGCCTGCACTCCCAGGTGCCCCGGGAGCGCCTCCAGCTACAGCGGGGCTCGGCAGCTGCCTCCAGGGACCCCCGGCGTGTGGGCCCGGAGCTGCCGCGCCCCCCCCGTGCTGGGGTCAGAGCTGTGCCTAATGCACTGATTAGGTTGTTCCTAATGAAAGGCAATGTTATCTCTCCATCCAGTCCCCTATGTCATGTACTTCTCCAGACACTACTGATTTGTCCCTGGCTCCAGCCCTGCAGTTCGGTGTTGGGAAAAAAACCCACCTCCCAGACAACTAATCCTGTTTCGGTGTAAACTGCATCCATGAATGATTTCTGAGAGCTCGTGTTTTCTGTAACTTGATTGTAGTGATTTAGCACTTCCAACCTGAGTGATGTGCAGATATAGGTATTAATTGATATCCCAGATGGGCAGGCTTTGGTTGAAGCACTGGAGTAGTTCATCAAGGTAGGGGAATCAGATTATTGTGGAGGCAGAGTGGGGTATAGTATGAGGGTTGATAAAGAAATTAACCAGTTATTATGATTGCAAACGTTTCTTTTGTGGTGTGGGAGTAAAGCATTGGACCTAATTCTCCTTTCTGTGAACCTCTTGTAGATACCTGTGTTGCCTGCAATTAATTAAAAATGCTGCTGCTAGGCTGAGATAGGAATACATTCTACCCCCTTCATTCTGTCTTTCCATCCACTTGAATAAAGGCAGCCCTCTGGGAGACTCAGAGGTTAGGCCTGCTTAGGCCTTGTCTCTTGTCATTTATCTGCAATTGAATGTGCTGTTTTGATTAGCTAAATGTACAACTTCAAGCTTTCTTAAATTTAGTTTGAATCATTCTGGCTTTCTTCAGCAATTTACTGAATGAAGGTAACCAAATCAGAGATAGCAAATCCACTTAGCCAAATTAGTATAAATTCGCTTATAGAGACAAGGCCTTGGAAAGATGTTAGATACTGAGGGTGCCACATTTGTTATTTTATTGTTGTTCAACTGCCAGAAAGCCCTTTTCTTCAGTTTTGAAAAGTTTGTTTAAGAGTTTGGCTAGATGACCTTGAAGGCACAGTGTATTTTGTCATTGATACTGACTGTTAGGAAAAAGGAGAAATTTGGTGTGTGCATGTTGAAATTATTTCTTTTGGCATCTTTAGGCATCTCACATTTGGTCTGTGTTCTTCGTCTCTGGGAATTAATTCTGCAGGACTGTTTTCTATCTTCAGATTTTTGTAGAGCAATGATTAAAAATGAAGTGATAGCACTAAATTTTGTGAGAGGTGATAAAGATGAGTTTAAAAGGAGATTGTCAAGGGATGGAAAGGAGAAGAAATAGCTCCCTTGGGGGATGTGAAAGGATGCCTGGGACATGACCAACGTTTACACTGTAAAAGGTATATCAGAATGTGCAAGGAGACGTCAGGTGGTGAGGCTTTTAAGGACCTGTCTTAGGGTAAGAAAATGGATTAAAGAGAAGGGTACCAGCATAATTCATGTAAAAGGAACTTCAAGAGGTGTAACAGAGGGTCAGCTATGAGGCCAGACCAGGTTGCTCAAGGCCATATCCAGTCATGTCTTGAAAACCTTAAAGAACATGAAGACTGCATGGCCTCTACAGGCAACCTGTTTCGGGCTTCATTGGCCTCACAATAAAAAAGCTTTTCCCTATGTCTAGTCAAAATGTCTCTTGATTCAGTTGCCAGAAGAAGAATTTTTCTGTTGTTGGGAATACTTTTTTGCCATGTAGGACCTGGTATCTCATGGGCATCAAGCGCTTCTGATTTCTAGGACATCAGTGAAAGTAGTGTGTTCTTTGCACCAGTTAGGCTTCTGTTAATAGCCATCTGCTTTGACCTTTTGATCTAAAAAGGGGGTAAACTTAGCTCTGTTCTTAAAAAGTAGTGAATATCAGTGGTAGAAAGGGAGATTCATCAGTCAGTCTTCCAGCAAGTTTGGATATCAGTTGTGTAACAGTATGGCTCTCATGTATTTACCTGTCTTGGGGTAAGTTTTGTGGCCTGCCTGTGTACTATCTAAGCTATTTCAGTGGTAGCCTGGGATATTTTTACCATTCTGTTGTGAACTTCTTAAATGCTAGTAAAACTTTACCATTTGAGTACAGGATGAACTTTAAAAGGTGCTTCTGTTCTTTCCTACCATTTAAAAAAAATAATTTGCAAACTTCAAAAGTAATCAGTGTTTCTGCTGAACTGAATCATTACTGTGGGGTTTAAAAATGGGCTTTTAGTGCAGAAGAAGATTAATGCTCTGTGCTTTTCTTTCTTCCTTATTTTTAGGGGTTGGAAAGACTACTTTGATCCAGAAAGTCACTCAAGCTCTAAAATCCTCAGGCATTCCCATTGATGGATTTTACACAGAGGAAGTTAGAGAAGGTGGCAGGAGAACAGGATTTGATGTTGTCACTTTGTCTGGAAACCGAGGACCTTTATCTAGAGTCAGGTACTGAGATTTTAATAACTGTAAGCGGCTTATTGTTTTATGTGTCTGCTTCATCCATCAGCATGTTAAATGCTCTTCCAGAAGGTGATTTCCAGCACACATATGGCTTTCATGGTCAGGTTCATTGTTTAGTTCTTGTGTCCTGACTGATAGCTATATTGTATATGCAGGCAGTGTCTCTGTTGCATACTGAAATATTGAAAATGTGCTGGGGGGATGTTCTCTCTTACTGCCGATTTTACACCAGATAAAGAGTAAGCACTGACGAGCCTTTTATTATGAGGCCAAATCTGTTTGGAATACAGTTAGTAGCTTATTATGGGCTGGGAGGAAGATTTCTGTGTTTCCACCAGCTAATTTTTGGAGACAGAAGTAGAAAATAAAAAGGGAAATTGCCTATAACGTTGTTTTAAAGAGCCATTGACTGGCCCTCAAAACTCACATGTGAATTTTAAGAAAAAGAGAGTTTCAGAGCCACACTAAGAGAGGGGCCTCTGAAGTGCAGAGGAGCTCACAGTCTCTCCTGATTCTCTAACCTTAGATTTTCCCACTTTGAGCAAAACTTAGTCCAGGTCCACGTGTGACCTTAGCACCTCATTCAGACAGAGTTGATCTGACTAAATAATTTACATTCTGCTAATAACAGAGGTTCACCTAGGATAGTGTGGTGTAACACATGCAAACTGAGTATTTTTCTGAGATTGTTTAAGGGTTTCTCTATACTGAGATTTGGGCTACTGCTCTGATGCTGTCTGTAGTGTCACATTACCAAATTCAAAGATCTGAACTGCAGACATGAGTTTTGATTTCAGTGTAAATATACCTGCTGACTTTTAGATGCCATTGTCCTTCCATACACTGTTCAAACTTGAGCTTACATAGCTGTGAAGGTAGCTTATGGTAAAAATATTATCTAAAACCAAGCTATCTGCAATATGACTTAATCATGGTTTGCAGAGTTTATTTCCCGTCCTTTCTTAGAAGAATTGAGGGGATTTGATTTATTTGAATAAATTCCCATAAATCCACTTGAAATGACTGCAGTGAATTCTCGCTAAACTCAGTACTGAGAAGGAATTTTGTGTCTCTTTTTCAACTTCAGTTCTAATTCTACTTCAAGATGTGAATACCGGGTTGGACAATATGTTGTAGACCTTGTTTCCTTTGAGCGGTTGGTTCTACCTATGCTAAGAAATGTGAGTATTCTATGAAAGCTGCTGAAAAAATGTGTGTTTTACGATGATCAGTGTTACTGGAAGGCCCTTCTACAGCACTAGTTTTTGATATTAATAAATGGCCTGTTTCTTGGGTTTTGCTGATTCTGATTGACTTCGGGATGAGGAATCTGGAGGGACAAATCTGGCTTGTTCTCTTGTCATTACTGTGGTTTTGCAGAGATTGCAGTCTCTTCTTTTTCTTGATCTGATGTCATCCTGTGAACAAGACCTCCTTGGCCTGAAGAGGCAGCTAGTAGAAAGTTTCTTCCTATGCCACTGTCTCACATATTGGAAAGCAAACAAAATGTACTAACGGCTTAACATGGAGAATTGAGTCAGTGGGTGCAAGAAAAAGGCTTTTGCTGCTGCTCTTCTTTAGAGCCCTTTTTCCCCACTTCTGATTCTCATTCTCTTCCAGTAGAAGCATTTGTTTCTTGAATCTGGTGGGTATTTTTGATTACCACTGTATAAGTACCTGCAGACTTATAATAAGCAGCCTCATTATTTGGGATTTAGCCTGCTGCACAAGGAGTGCTCTGACTGTGACAAGACTTTCCACACAGTCTTTTTCCTATCCTTCTGCTAATATTCTGTTACTGCCTTTTTCCTTCTCTTTCCTCTCTCGCTCCAACCTTTCACCTCTCTAAAATTAAACAAGAACAGATCTGATTTTGGCAATAACATCACAAACAGTGTGCAGCAGCTGCTGAACTGTACTACTAAAAAAATCCTATTGTGATTTTTCTACACTGCCAAAGCTCAAGGGGACAAGGAAGAAGGGACTTTTTTGATGAACTTAGAACAAAAAACCACAGAGGTGCAAGGAGCAAAAATAAGATTGACGATCTGATTCTTGGTTTTGTCAAGGAACATTAAAGTCTGACAGTAGGGAAACAAAGATGTTGAGGCAAGGGAGAAAGGAAATATTAATAAAATGGAACGATTTTTATATGTTTAGTTTCGCTGCAACTGTATTTATGATGTTAGTAAGTACAAAGATAGTTTAATAGAAATATCTCATTTAGCCAGTACTGCATTTGGAATCCTTTCACTACTGAATTAATATGAAGTCCAGGAGAGATCTTCCTAGAAAATTGTTAGCAGTGTTGAATTTTTCAGTTTCTTATATAGCTTACTGCAAGTGCAAGAAGGTGAAGAGAAGAACTGGGGCCAGCAGAGTTACACAGTGCATGATCCTGTGCTCACCGAAAGCACTGTTTGTCAGTAGGAATGTGGTCATGCATGTAGGTGGCCCAAAGTGGAACAGGAGAGTGAGGAAGATAACAGAACTGAAACAAGAAGAGACAAATGAAGAATGAGGTCAGGAGAGTCATAGGTATGGTCTGGTTTGATCAGAGAGCAGCATGAAATGGGCACATGCCCATTTAGTCTTGACGGCAGCTCTTATGGCTTTATTCACTCCAGTGAGAATGGGGTAGATCCTGCAATGGAAGATCTCTCCAGTTCTGCAAACTTTACCAGGCAGGACTGATTAAGTTTTTTCAGTTTCTTTCAGAGCAAAATGCTGTGTTTCTCAGTGTGTGACCTCGTGTCTGGTATTGGCTTTTTGGCTCACTGATCTATGAAAGGATTTTAGATAAAATAGCTACTCAGCAGGGACTCAGCTTGAAAAGATTTATACATTTTATACAGGTCTTTTACTTTCCTGGAAGCAAACACTTTGCCCTCACAAGGGAGAATGCCTCTGTTTTTTTTCAGGTTCTGTGTAATATGGCTTGTTTTGGTACATATTTACGGATATGTAGTGGTGTTTTGAATTTAGCTCGGTTCCTCCTTGCTTCTGTAAACAATGGAGCACACTTCTGAGTTACTTTTACCAAAACAGGATAGGCACTGCGCTTGTTTTTCTGTTGAAGAGTTCCTTGACTTTAGGAGTGCTTTTTCCTCAGTAGCAGTCACCCATCTTTTTTTGCAGACTTCACTGCTGCTTGCACCAGCCTGCAGCACGGTACTATTTGGCACAGTATTCACTTCGTGAAAAAAGCAAACAAACCACAAATGTGGTAATTGTTAGTATGATGTCTCTCCTACAATCCAGGAAGGTGGCTAGGACTATAGAATAAGATAGATCTCAACAAAGAAATGGAAGACGACTGTTCTGATGTGGGAAGGACTTGCAATGGCTTGGTTGTTATCCAGGTAGCTTTGAAGAAAGCCAGTTGTTCTGAGAGAAGTGCTCCTCCTTCAGCCCAACTGAAAGAGAAGAAAATGCCAAATCTAGAGTTAATGGAAGTATATTTTTTTGAATACTTGTTTTGTGTGACTGTTGATCTATTCTGTCTATTCTAAATGCATAATTTGATGGGAAGAATAGAGTTTTTAAAAATCGGTGAGCCTCAGAATGACTGAGAGCTGCTAGTAGGCAAAGTATAGTTCTTAATTGTCAAATAGCTTGTATGGGAACATTGTGAGAATTCTGCTTTGAAGGAAATCTGATATTATGGATATTTCCTATAGCAGTTGGTATTTATACTGTACATATATTTTCATCCTTCCAAAAATCTGTCCTGAAATAAAAATAGTAGATTTCCAAGTCTGTCATTTGCCAGCAGTAGCTTTGACTCTTCCACTTTCCCCAGTATTACAATTGAATTTATTTATTTAGGAGGTATTTCTTTTATCAGCATAGAAATTATTTCTGTTGCTTTTTCTGAATTCTGTTTTACTTACAGTCTTTTGATGCATTTTTCCACAGGTAAACCATGGTGGTGATACAGAGAGAAGAATTTGTGTCATTGATGAGATTGGCAAAATGGAACTCTTCAGCCAGGCTTTTATTCAAGCTGTTCGTCAAACGCTGGCTGGCTCAGGGACTGTGGTGCTTGGAACTATTCCAATACCTAAGGGAAAGCCACTGGATCTTGTTGAAGAAATAAGAAGTAGGAAAGATGTTAAAGTGTTCAATGTGAGTAATATTTAATATCCTTAAAGAGCCTTCTGTTCTAGGTTACTGTTTTGTATTTGGCTCTGTTTAAAAACTGTTGCTAGCAATTGATAGCTGTGGGTAGCTTGTATGAAATAAGCTTTTTAGTTTCCATTTTATTCTTAATGGGCAGGTGCTCACATTATTAAAAAAAAAATCCCATTTGGCACTTGATGTAGCAGGCTCACACAGCTGGCTTTGCTTGTGAGGGGCTGCAGAAGTAATGATATAGTTGTGTTAAAAGGTTTTCTTGCTGTAGTATTATTGCTGCATAAGTATTCATTATTCCTCAGAGTTAAATCTTTTAAAGTACAGTCAGATTTTTAAGCTTTTTTTTTTTTTCCCAGGCTGGCTTGCAGAAGTATTACCAGTAATCGTATTCATAAAAAAAAATAAAGAAAGGCAGCAGTGGAGTTTGCAGAAATGATTTATAGAAGAGAGACACTTGTAAATGGAGTATACTTTCTCTGGAGTCAGTGAACCAATTTCGGAATTCATTATGTTATTTTTACAGACATAATTTTCAGAATATTAGGGCCTCAAAGTACATTTCTGATCAGTTACAGGGAAGGTCTCAAAAGCTTACCACAGGTTTTTGTTCATAGGAATACATGCATGAGGTTTCCTTAACATCTCTAAGTGTCCTGGATACTTCACAAAATCAAGCTAAACGCATCCCCCACTCCTTTGACTTGTTTCCTCTTCAAAGTTAGGTTAAAAAAGCTGCAGTGCTCAGAAAAGTTCCTCAGCTTGCTTTT
This sequence comes from Corapipo altera, assembly GCF_003945725.1. Taxonomy (NCBI): domain Eukaryota; kingdom Metazoa; phylum Chordata; class Aves; order Passeriformes; family Pipridae; genus Corapipo; species Corapipo altera. Next base: position 1,297,316 of record NW_020884923.1, read on the forward strand.
AGTTGGGGATCCCATCATCATCTTCAGTTTCTGTTTTTACATTAAATGCCAGTTTAATTAAGTGCTAAAGCAATTGTAGGAGCAAAGTCGAGAGGCTATTCCTTTTCTTTAATAAGCATTCAACTCCTGCTGTTCCTTTCAGAGATGAAGCCCCAGGTTTTCTACTACCAACCTGATGAATGTTCGTTGTCAGGCTATTGAACAGAGATGCATATGAAGATGAGCTCAGTTGGTTAAAGCACAGCTCTAGTAATGCCAAGGTTGTGGGTTTGATCCCCATAGGGGCCATTCACTTACCAGTTGGACTTGATGATCCTTGTGGATCCCTTCCAACTTGGAATATTCTGTGATTCTGTGATATGAATATGAATTTTGTATGACTTGCTGTACAGTGGTAGGACTGGGGAATAGAGAATGGAGAAGCAACAGTCACTCAATGCTTAGGCTGCAGTCACAGCAGGAGAGTAGTGTGTGCGTTTGGTACTCTTGGGAGGAAACAGAGTGCTAGGAAATAGCATTTGGCTTTTCAAGGAAGCTTTTGAGGCTCCTGTTGTCTCTTTTTATCAGGTGGTGTTCCAAGGGCATATGCTACTCAACACTGGGTTTTTAGCTGTGTCACTGTTCTGACACATCCTTCTCCCAAATACTGACTGCAACCAGGAAAGGTATTTCTGTAAATTTCAACAGAACAGTGTTTTCTCTAGCTAAAAAATTTTTACTAAAAAAGTGACCCATCCTGTTTATGCTGCTGAGATTAGGACATGCAGGTTTCTTTGATTAAATAGAGTTCTCTGGTGAATCCATTAGCCAAAAGCACGGATGTGAAATGTGTAACAGACTGCAGTCATTCCCCGTGACACAGACCTGCTATGCTGAAGTCTTGTGCAGGAGAGCATCTGTCTCTCTTGCTCCAGTGACACACTATATGCTTTTTCCCAACTAGTTAAAACATGTGCATGACCAGGAACAGAACTGGCCTGTGGGGAGTCAGAAATGTTAGTAGCTGAAGTGAATGTTGAATCACCAGCTCACATATTCTTCGAGGACTATGGCATGGGGAGAACCTGGATTGTCCAAACAGTTCATAGTCAGTAATTTCTTACTAACTGTTATGGTGCCTGGAAGTGTACAGAAGTAGGAGACTACCTTCCAAAAACATACTGGCTGCTTCATCACTTAAAATGGAGATTGGCTGCGTTCAAGTAGCTCAGCAAAGTTTTTTCATCCTTCTCTTAGTGTCACAAGGACAGTTCTGATGTTTGATGCCAAGAGCACAGAGACAGCTGTTTGGGGTTTTACAGTCCCTTCTGTCTTGAAAGCTTATTTTGTTGGTGAATGGGCCCAGATGCCCTAAAAGCAGTTGAACATTTGTTCTCAGATGTTTAATTTATTATGTTTAGGGCACTTAACGATAGGAGCTCTGATATTTAACACATTTCTTTCCATTGTTGCCCAATTCCATTTTGCTGAGAACTAAACTTTACAGTGAAACTACAGAGGCTCTTTTTGCACTGCATGTGTCTGTGTAGTTTTGCAGACATGGTGTCATGAATAGGATCAGGTTATCCGTAGCAGCTGGCAGATACTAATTTTCTCCCATTTTCCCCATCTAGTAATTTTGCCTTCGTGAAACCCATTAGTGAAGTTTGGTTGCATATGCCTATTAAGAAAGAAAATAGCTGAATGGATGAGACAGAAAGGTTCCATTTGAACAGATTGTAGATGAGCAGTTTCCTTCACAGTACTTTTAACAGGGGAAGAAGGCTTTTGTCCTCTGCAGTTGCATGCTTGCAGTCTAGGTGGTAATTTCCTCCACATTACCTAAATGCTTAGTATAAGCAGCATCTACAGGTTTTTTTAACTCCCTGTCTAAAATTGTACCCATCTGTTTGTACATTCAGTACAGATACTGGGAGATTTGTTCTTTCTGGGAAAGCTGCCTGCACAGAATGTCTCCAGATCTTAAGAGGAGACTTATATCTATAAAGCAGCGTTTGTAAAACAGTTGTGAAAATTTCCCAGTGCTTGGCACTGTCTCTCTGCTGCTCTCACTGGACTTCTGGCATGTAGGTATGGAAAAGGGATAGATAAAATGTAGTATCGTTTTTGTTGGCTGTGAGAGTGGGAAGAGCTATTAAATGTGCAGAAGGTCCTTTGAAAGTCAGGATATCAGTACACTTGCTGTGAGATTTAGAGTTTGGCTCATATGTGCTGTTTATTGTTTACTTTGGGGTCTCTCAATAGCCTTACTGAAGAGCATTCTTTGTTGTCTTGCTCTCTTTGTTATTGTGAGGTTTTTTGTTTATCTTAGAACAGGCTTGGAATGATTCTCAGTAAAACCAGTGATATTTTCAGGCAGATCTTCCCTTTCATTACTCCCTCCCTTCCTTTTTTTTTTTAATGTCACTTATTCATTAGTCCCATGTTGATCTACTGTCTTGAATTCAAGTGGGGTAGGTGAGACCATTGTCTGTAGCTTTTACCGACAACACAGCTTTTACTGTGTTGGTTTCCAGCATTTGGATAGGATGTCTGGGACTGTAAATAGTGGTAGGCTCCTAGGGTCAAATTCTTGAGGTAGGGTTGTCACCTGTTGAATAATAATAATAACAATATTTCCTCCTGTTCATTATTGACTGTAGTACTAGGAGGGATACAAACTCTTGTGCTCACATCTTAAATGCAGATAACAGGGAGTGCAGTGAAAACCTTGCTGGTAGAGAGTTTTATGCTGTGCACAGTGTTATGTCTCTCCTTTCTTGTCAAACAGCTTTTCTCCAACTTTATAGGAATGTCCTTACTCTTTTTTTTTTGGTTCATCTGTCTTTGTCTGATTTTTTCCTGCCCTCTCTGCAGAGGTCTGAATACTGGGGAAAATTTCGTAGACTTTTTAAAATGAGGCTTTTGGAGATGCTTCAGAATTGCTTCTTAACCCTTTACCATCCCAGTCATCTCACAGGTTTTGTTTGAGTTAGTAATCCATGGGTCAGTGGGCTCTGGATCAGGACCTGGTCTGTCAAGAAGGGCTAATTTACACACCCAGAGCCCCCCCCAGCTCTGTGCCCTCAGGAGCTGAGCTTACTGGCAAGCACAAGCATTTGGTTGGCAGTTTACAGTAATCTGTATGTGCTGGAAAGCAAAAAGACAGGGCACTGGGCTACATGGATTTTCACATATGCTGGACTTAAAGCCCAGCATTCCATGGACTGGTCAACCGAGGCTGTTTCTCAGCATGCTACAGAAGACCCCAGCTTTCTCAAGTACTCTTATTTCTTTTTGGAGAAGTTTCTATCCTGCAGTACTAAGGTTTCTCAGAGTGCAGAGGTATGCTTCTAAGCCTGTTTTAAATTGTTTTTTCTTTGCAGATGTTTTTGTCTGGGTCTGTCATCTTAATAAATACAACCCTTGCAAGTAACAAAGGCATAAGAACACTTTATAGTAGGAAAGTTAAATTTGGTGGTTGAAAATGATTCTAGTAATGACAAAAGTACATGCTGGTTCTTTGAGTGATTCTTGTTAGTTATTCAAGCCCTGAATAATACTGCAAAATGACATGGATAATTAAATCAAAAAGATCATTGAATATTCAATTATGTATGTTTGTGGGTTTAGCATATTGTGTTCTCAGTAGCAGAAGAAGGCAGGTGTTTGACACTCAACATTCCTGCACTGAAAAAGAAACGCATTTGAATTTCTCCTTTGATTGTTTTTGAAGTAAACACTGGTATAGAGGCTGTTCATCAAATTACATCAGTTTTAATTTCTCTATCTCTAGGTTAGTAAGGAAAACAGAAACAGCATTTTGCAAGACGTCTTGGCAGCTGTGGAATCCTGCAGAAAATGAAGACCTTTTCTTTCCTGTAAACACTAAAGCTTTTATTTCAGCAAAACATTTTGCGGATGTTTTAGAGTCTGTCTTTCCTGCTTTAGGCCCTGGAGGCTTTACTGGAGCCTTCAGGGTAGCAAGGTAAAGCTGGTAATAATCTAAAATGTGAAAATGAGATAGCAGGATTTGTATTTATTTAGTTCACCAAATTAAAAAAATTGAACAGAGTTGTAGCTAGCATCCAGTTCTACTCTGGGTGTCTGGAAGTGAGGTGGTCTAACTCTGATCTAGGTCACCTCATGTAAAAACAAATAACTGTAAAATCTGTTTGAGATCCTAGTCTTCCTGAGTGTGTTTGGGCTGCTCTGCCTAGAGAGCACTTCAGTATCTGGAACTTAGCCCTGGTGTAACAGAACAGAACCCTGTCCCAAATCTACGCGTGTTCTACCTGGCTTATGTAGAAATGTCTTTGCTGTTGGCAACCCAGTTTAGGTGCATCCAAGTGTGTTTTAGCTTGGGTGCTGACAAATCATGAAGTAGAAGGAATAAGCTGATGGTCTCTCTCCCTCTACTTCCAGACACCCTTCCCTGCAGTTGCAGTATAAGAAGGGTTAACTAAAGTTTCAAGAAAATTTCCTGTAGTCCCAAGTGACATTTACAGAATTCCACTTTGGGTGTAAAAATAACCAACTCTAACCTCTCCTGCATGGCTCAGACAATAGTTGCTAAGAGGCTGCATTTTGATTTTATTTTCAGTTTTCTGATGGTAATCCTGTCCCACACCCCTTGTAAAATTATATATATGAAACTTCAAGTCTGTGAAGTTCAGTCAAATATTGACGTGTTTTTCATGCCGAGCTTGTTTAATCAGGATTGACTTAATACTGCATTTATCTGTATTTGTTTTACAATCTGTTATGTGTATTGATACTTCTTATTTGTTTGGGTTTTTTTCCTTATTCAGTTCTGTTCATGCTTAATGGTGAAATAAGAAGTGTTTGAGAGTATTAAACAATGTGTTTCCCTATGAGGTGTGCAAATGTGTTCAGGAAAAGTGCTACCACTTAATCAGTTTTGCATGTTGTGAAAACAGAATTCCCTCCCAGGTGCACACTGTTCATTGTACAATTTATAGTCCTCTCTGGTTGTAGAAAGTTGTTAAGAATTCAGTTGTTGCTTAACTTCTTTCTGCTCAGTTTAGTGACTTTTAAAATCAGCAAACTATTCAAAGCCATTTTCAAATATAATTTTATTTATTAATTTCTGTAGAACTGACACTCACAGTTGTACAGGGCTGGATGGGGACAGGCATTTTTACAGGTGTGCTGCAAACAGCTGGGAGCATGGAAGGAATGTCCTTTCTCTTTCCTGTATTCAGAACAAGGGGGTCTGGTACAAACACTGCCCCTCCCCACATAGGAGGAGGTACATGCAATGTTATAGGATGCCATGGCCTCATTCCCTTCTGCCCAAATCCATTTGGATGGTAATATCATTTTCATCATATTTGGGAAAAAGAAAATTCCTCCTAGGGTCTCACTCCTTTGAGAATGTACAGCTCCTGTCTGCTTTTTGCAAAATAAGGTTGTGCCCTGGAGATATCGCTAATCCTTTAATTACTTCAGGCATCTTACTCAGACAAAACACCTTTTTACAGGTGAAGGACTTGGGACCAGTGTAAACCTTTTCAGGGCTGTATGCCATAGATTTTTGAGCAGAAACCTTAACTATTGGATGTCCTCCTGTTTCAATGTCAAGTCTCTTAAGCTGTAAAATATGCTGCAAAAGAACAGTTCATTCAATGATTAAATAAATACCCAAAGTCTAGCAAGGTTTAGTGGGATTGCTGTTAAGTCTTAAATGAGGATTGACCTTTAAAGCTAAATAAAGTGGAGAGATTTCACACTTCTCTGTTAGAGGCTGGGGAGGGAAGTTCCTTTAGGAATGATGGCAGAACTGAGTTTTCCAAATTCCAGCTCAGCCAGTCTTGTTGGGAGATCACTTAAAATGGTATTTGTTCCCCATAAAAGTAGATATATTGCCTTGCATATAATGGTATGGTGCCTACTGTAGTCTCATCATATAATAGAGTGGGGAAAAAAACCCCAAACAATTATGACAACAGGTTTGGGAAACCTGACCAGTACTTTTAAGCCATTGTCTCATGGTGCAAGGAAGACCTTTTGTAGTGAGGCAAGATGGCACTGGAAAATGCAGGTGGATTTTTTCTTCACTGGAACTGTGAGTGAAGTATCAGCCCTTTTAAACCAAAGCACGTTTGCTACGGACATCAGTGTCTCTTGTTTTCTGCCACCTATCTCAAGATTGGTGAGAGTCTTTAATTCGGTGTTCGGTTTGGTTTTTTTTTTTAAAGTCTATTTTCTCTCTGAACTAGAGTGCTTTTCAGGAGAAATAGAGAGAAATTTTGTAGTCTCTGTTCAGCAGGAGATTGTAGATGACCTTAACAGTCCTGTCTGGCCTTTAAATGTGAGGCACTCCTGAAGATATGATTTGCCTCTTTCAAAAATACTTTGAGTGACTGAGGAAGTAGTACTTCCAACTGAACATAAGTTTTTATGACGACCTATGTTTACTTTAGAGGTAAAAATTTATTGTCTGGTCTTGCACTAGTAAAATACTTGGAAGGCCTTGAGAGCACTGTAACAGCAAACAGAGCATTCACAATTTCCCTGATGGGCCAATTTTACTAATAGCAGACATTTGGTGAAAAGAACCTCTGATGTACCAGCTAGATTCCAGATGACAACATTAGTGCACCTGCAGGTTTTAATTGGTGCAAAAAAGGGGAGAATGTGAGGTACCAATTACTCTCTCAAAGCCCGAGAATCAAGGATGTTTTTGGCAAGGAGGCTTCTAATTCCAGCATAAAATTGCACACAGCATGGAATAAACAGGGCCTGCATTATTTATCAGGCATTAGGCAATTTTTGACTTGTAAAACTTTGAGAAGCTGAGAGAGAGGAGTCTTTGACACTGGACCCACTGCAAAGTTAATTATAAGTGATATGTCTGTGTTGCAGATTTAAGGATGTACAAGCACAGTGAAACATGGTAATTAAATACCAGCTCCCAATTCTGGGAGTAATCTAAATATGGCAGTAATTGGGTAGTTGAAAAGAATGCATTGATGAGAAGATGATTATTACATGCTAGAAAATCTCCCTGGTAATTTTAATCTTCTAAAATGAGCTGCACAAAATTCAGCTAATCTTTAACTTATATTTTCCAGCATGAGAAGAGCCTGGTGGGCTGGAGACAAATGCAGATGACATTTCTTGCCTTATTCTAATAAACAGTTTTTATAAAAAGCTGTGAATGACATCACAGAGAGTCCTAAGAACTTAATAGTGTAAGAATGTCATTCATAGATATTAAGAGTATCTGGTCATCATGTCAAGGGGAAAAGACTCACACTGATAAGTCCTTTTTGTTGAGATTTGTCTTAAATGCCAAGATTTTCTGCCTGTGGGAATGAGGTGAGACTTTGCAATGAGAACTTCAGTTCCTCACAGAGAAGTTTGCATGACAAAATGGAGGGAACAGCCAGGACCTCTGGCTTTTATTTTTGGATGAACAGGAATGGACTTTGTAGACTATGGCCCTCACTGGTTCCTGCTTGCTTGCTGTGGTGGCGAACAGCCGGGCTGAAGGCCAGGCGGAGCTTGCCAGTTTACCCGGTGGATGTGAACAGTTCAGCAGCCTGTGGTTGGCTTTGGTAAAAAGTTACTGGAAGTCTTTTTACCATATCTTCAGGCCATGTTTCACCATTAGGAGTGTAGCACCTGGCTTTTACTGTAGGATGTAAACAAGAGCCTGTTAGGGAATGGAAAGTTTAGGAAAAAAAAATTGGGAGGGAGGTAAGTATCCCATGTTTAGTGCAAGGGCTGAAGTACTGTGTTTGTACTTGTTTTACCATATGCTCATTATCCTCTTTCCTGTAACCTGCTGTACTGTCAGTGTTCCTCTCTGGTTGGGAGGGCCCTGCAGAACTAGTGTGGATAAAATAGTTCCCAGTGTTTCTTTTCAACAATGGTGATGTTATCTGAGGTTAAACTGGGGGGAGGCAGATAAGACCTCCATCTCTTCATCCCTTCTGACATTTCTATGAAAGAACTGCATGTACCAAATGCTGTTGTGCATTGAGTACTTGATTTCCTCAAAGGATGCATTCAGCTTGCTAATGAGATGGGAATGTCACCGTTTTCATGTTGTAGAAACAAGAATGTTCTGGGCTGGCTGAATGAACTAAGTGGCCTCTGCACCTCTGGAAAAATCAAGCATAGCACCTGACTCAAAAAACCCTGTTGGAACTCCTTATGCGTTGGTGGTTGCCCTCCTTCCTGCATCCCAGCTGTAGTAAGAGATCAGCCATGCAGGCAAAATGTTAAGCCTGAGCAACTTCAGGGCCAAAGTTTTAACAGTGAAACCCCATCAGCAGTGTTGAAAATAACATAAAAGCAGTGAAAGTTACCTTTGCTTTTCAGAGGCCAGAACTTACCAACAAGTGGGGTCCTGAGGTGTCACTCTGAGGCACCTGGAGTGTGAAGTTAAGTATCAAGCTGCTTAGGTCTTTCAGGAATAAAGATATGACTCAAAACCTTTATGTGTATGTAGGCATTGGTGCTGAGAACAGTATTCCTATGGACTTGGTGCCTTTTGGTGCTATGCAACAGCTGTTTGGAGCAGCTCACTGTTGAAATTAGGTCTTGTGTACAGGTTAGGTTCCTATTTGTTAGCTTTCTGTTCATCAGAGCCTTGCATGCATTTTCTGTCATGTGCAGAGTAACTGGGTGTATCTCTACCTCATGCAAAAATGGAGGAGGCCCAATATATGTTTAATCAATACAGCCTCATACCTAGTTGCAGGTTTTGTTTCTACCCATCATGTCTGATTATTCAGTAGGATTGGCTCATATTTATAACCACTGCATATAGCAGTAGTCTTATTAATATAAGAGCAGACTGTCTCCAAAAATGGAGAAATGCAATGTGGGAAAGTTGTGCTCATTTTAATTTTTTTTTTCTGTCTTTGCTATGCTTGTTAGCAGTCGCTCTTGGGTTTTTTCAACCCACTAAGCTAAAATAACAACTTTAATGCAAAATAAAAACTCTGTAGGACATGGCTACAAAGTTTTTGAATCTTACCTTGACTCCTCCTTTGCCCCGCTTGCACACTGTGCCTCAACAAATGAGTTGGAACCTGCCTTTTCTGGCAGCCACCCTGTGCAGCAGGAGGCTGGACTTCATGGCACACTGCTGTCCCCAAGGAGTTATGCTCCAGGGGCCGGTGGCTTGAACTAAGTCAGGAACTGTGAGGCAGCAACTTTATTTTAGGATGCAGTACCAGAGACCATGGCGATGGTAGTCTTGCAGAAGTTGTGGTGCAGGAGAAAGGTGGTGTCACTGGGCCTCAATCTGTGTATCAAGCAGATACAGTGGCTTGCTATTGAAAGGATTTCTGCACCTATTTCCTGATCTGGTTTAGTATGCTTGAGTTGGAATTACTTATTTTTGATGGAAATTAATTCAAATTTAAAGATGTGAAAATTGGAAGCCTAAGTGAGGCTAAGTGAATATGGGAGAGTTCTTACTGCTTTCCACAGCCCCCTGTTTGCCCTGCCTCCATGCAGGAAGACAAAGCTGTGATGGTTTGTCCTGCGGACTGCCATGCAAAAGCCCCCAAGGCAGAAATAGGGCTGGTGGCTGTTAGTAAGACCCTCCACAACATACAGCCTTCATTTGTAATGAAGCTTAATGAACAGGGTGGTGGGACAAGAGTCATTATCTGCCAGAAGTGGTCAGAAGGGAGCAGCTGAATTCAATTTCCTATTCCACATCACATCTGGATGCTAGAGGAGACAGTAGTAGGGCCTGAACTGCACTGATGACCATGTGTCTCAGAGGGCTGTACATGAATACTCTGCTTTTGCCCTTGAGAACATGGGCAGAATTTTTCCTAGGTTGTGTTGACCTTTATAAATAATCAATTCACCAAGATCCAAAGTGAAATAAAACCAACAGATTTCTTAATTTTGTAAGGCAGAAAGCAAGTGCAAACAATTCCAAATGGAAAAGAAGACCCAAAAACTGCTGTCACACAAAACGTACTTGAATCATTTTATTTTCACTCGGTGTTATTTAGTTCTACTACTCAGATCTCAAGTGTGGCACAGTAGGAAGATCAGAATGCAACTGAGTATTGCCTAACAGTAATGAGACTTAGCTACAGCATCTCTTGTTAAGTCGTTCTTGTTAATTGGGACAAGACAGCCTAGCTGCACATCATTGTGTTGAGATTTAGAAACAATCTATGGTAGTTACAGTAAAAAGGAACAGCAAGACGCTGATAGCTGCAATTTTTTTTAATTAAAAAAAAAAAAAGAGAACACACCCGTGTGTGTTTAGACTCTGTAGTACAGTAAGGATTTGTTGTAACATTTTGCCTTCCAAAGTAGTCATGCATTCCTGTAAATCAGTGTTTCTCAAACCTTGTGAAAGCGTGGCCTTCCTTTTTGCATCATCTGTCTTTATGGCCCTATAAAATTAGCAGCAGCTCAGTTTCTATGGGGCAGGGAAATGAGAAGGTTCTGTAATTACTGGCTACAAGTGTTTATGGACACTGAGCTGTGTCCAGCAATTAAAGGCATTTAACTGTTCCCTTCCTAACACAAACACTTTCAGACAATAATTACAGCCTGCTTTGCACTTTCCTGTCCTCCTCAAGGATTCCCCTGGGCCCTTTTACAACTCCTAAGGGTACTGTTGCTTGGAATTTGAGAAACACTGCTGTAAATCAAACAGGAACACGAGATAATACCTAATTTATGCAAAGCTGCTTTGCAAATAAGGTGCACCATATGCTTTGAAGACTTTCCATGCACTGGATACTTTCTTTTCTTACACTTCACTTTTGTTAATTTGTGTAGCATGGCTCGTTCACACAGTATTTCATATGGCTGCATGCAGTATATATGTCTGTGATGCTATGTTGCTATTCATCATTAGCACCTGCATAACATGTTAAAGAAAAATAAGAGACTTGCTGTTGGAAAAAAAAATCAGATTTAGCTCTAATGTTACAGCACATTGTACTGTCCTTTTCTGTATTCCTTGCTTCTGTTCATAGTTGCCTTTTGCTATATGTTACATATCAAATTTCAGTTAGTTTGCATGCAATCAGCTGTTTAGTTATGACAGGAAAGAGATGTCTTGTGTGCTTTTCACTGAGTTGTATTAATATTTCCTACTGTATTCATTTGTGATTCTAACCGTTCCAGGGGAAGGAACGTTAAACTGGTTGTATTCGTTGTTCTAGGATTTACAAGAACCTGAGATGAAGTGGCACTGTGTGTTTTTTAGGATATCTTCCAACCCTACCCATGCGAAGGCCATTAGCTGAAGAGCATCTGCCCTGTAGTATTCTTGTGTAGAAGTTAGAAAAATAAACATTTGAAGGTTGCTTATTACATTTGAAAGAACCTAAACCCGTGTGCAGCTTCCTGACCTAACTCTGTCTTTATTTAATCCTAAGAAGCGCTTGGCCCTTCTGCTAGGAATGCTCCCTACTGCTCCTCAGACAGGCTTTGCTGAGAAGCAGTGTCTTCCAGGGCCATATCTTCTTGGCTGGCCCTTCTGCACTCCAGGTTCCCACTCATGAATACGGCATGGACCGGACCTGCCTCTCGCTGTGGTCTGGGTTCTGCAGCATCGGTTGCTTCACAGGTCTCAGCGTGTTGCTGGGAAGAAAGAAAGAAAAAATCAACTAGTTTAGGAAATTTCTAAGTAACACTTCAGCTATTTTTTGAAGTGACAGGTGAAAAAAAAAGTTAAAAATTGATGTAGGAATGTCATTCTGTGAAACTCCATGGGATTCTTAACATGCATTATTCACAAGGGACTTCTGAAGAGGTACTTGTCACACTTTGTGTAACGCATAAATTTGGAAGGAAAAGCAGACCAGGAGCTAGAGGTTTAGTACCACAGATGTACGTGTATAGAGAGCTGTAAAATAATTTGGATTGAAAAGGACTTCTGGAGGTCATCCAGTCCAAACTGCTGCTCCAAGCAGGGCTGACTTCTAAGTTGTTAAATTGGGTTGCTCTGGGGCTTGCTTTATACACCAGATTTTAAATCCAACTTACAAAGAAACCTTTTCATCAAAACTTGAATGCAATTATCAGTCTGAAAACGTTAAGCACAGTGCCACCCCACTGTAAGGAGTCCATTGGTATAAAAGCATTCCAGAACTGTGCTGTGCTAACATTTAAGTAAAACACTTCCTCATTACTGCTTTGAATCAAACAGGCACCTGGACTCTGAGCAGTTACTCTGGCCAGGATTCACCTCATCTAAATTTAGCCGTGTAACCTTAGTGTGTCATTTAGGCTGCCAGTGGTTGGCAGAGAGATACGAGTCTCCCAGGGGAAAATTTGTTCCTAATAGCTCTTAAGGATGAAGTGGATTGGCCTCTCCATTGAATACAGAAGCCTCAACGACAATCTAGTGAGACTTCATTCCCAAATTTTAGATGGCTTAAAGTAAGATAAGGTGAATCCTACAATTAATACTTAGTATTGCAGACTTGGCTGAGTTCTTGCAAATTAGGCCATAAACTCTTGAGAGCCAGAATTATGCTTTGTCATTTGATATGTTCAGCTGCATGTGTAGAAATACTATTAATGCTTATTACAGTAACAAAGCAGGATTGGACCCAGATGAATGATGTTAGTCAACTCCTGTAGAAGTTCATGGAAAAACTCTAGGAAAACTGTACCATACATGGTATTTTTGGGTTGAGAGCAAAGTACACACAGGCTAAGGAGCTTTTTTCACTTGAGGTTTGGAGAATTATTTGGAAACTAGGGAAGTTATACACAGTTCAGAATGATAGTAACAGAAAAGTGAGTTGGACTTGGATATCCACAGTCTTCCCTTTTACCAGTTTGGTTTTCATTTTGATAGGCCAAATGTGAGTGTCTAATTGTGTTGTCTAGTCACAGTCACCCTTCATTCTCTAGCTCATCTTCTCATGTTTCTGCTCTCTGGTGCTCAGGTCAAATTTTCAAAGTTCAGGACAGCAACTGATGTCAGCCAAAGTTAAATGAATATACTTACACAGACAGTAAAAGGATAATACTACTATGTGCACTGAATTTTCCAGGGAAGATGGGAATCGAACTGGGAGCCTACTGGGAAGAAGTCTGGAAGTTCTTTGTGTGTACTGTTTAATCACAGGGCATGCAGGTTTCCTTTGGTAAATAGTTCCTACAGAATTCCTTTCAGCAACAAGGTTTCAGGTCCTGGATTGAATTTCTGGTCAGAGAGGGGGACAAGAACAAGTGTCGTGTTCAGGGGGAACCGTTGTTCTTCCTACAAATAATTTTAATTCCTGCATAAGCAGGAAAAGAAGGAGCTATTTAGTCTGCTTATGATGGTACTCAGCGCTTGGGCTGCAGAACATGGAGATTTAAGTCCCTGGTTTGAGTGAAAGAAAGGGACTTTGCCGCAGTTTGCAATTTCAGGTGTGTGAGTAACAGCCAACCTGTCATTTACTTACAAATACGCTCACTCTCATATACACACTAATATGAAACAGTCTCATTTTCGTTGTGATGCAGCAAAATCCAAAACAAATACCAAAATCCTAACATTGTTTTGGAAAAAACTATTTTCTGACCAGTGAGAAGGAAGAAACCAAATAGTGGTGAGGACAGTTGAAGAACAGGATGGCAGAGCAGTACAGGAGCTCACGCTTAGGGCCGCTGTTTTGGCTTCAGCCTTACCCGAGCTGCCTGACTTGCTGCTCTAGCAGAAGGACCCATGGCAATATTCATACTGCTGGATGACTGGGTGTCACTGGTGTTACCTCCATCTGCAGCTGAGAGCCCAGAAATCACCAAAGCACTTGAAAAACTTCTCTTGCCGAACAGCAGGCTGAGAGTTGAGCTGGTGGAAGAGGCCAGACTGGACCGGAGCATTGCTGCTGCTCGGTCCTGCACAGTCAGCTGGCCAGCAACAGGAACAGCAGGGGACTGGGAAAACACAGATGTTGCTGAATTGTGGAATGACAGCTGACTACTAGAAAGCCTTTGGGCAATTTCGTGAGCAGATGTAGATGTTTGGATGAAAGGCTGGCGGCTTTCTGCAATTGGTCCAGAGTGACTTGAAGCTGGGGGCCTTTGGTTTAAAGCAGTGTGGGCCTGGACAGACTGACTCCTGGGTTTTCTCCTGCCTGTAAAAGAAAGATTAATATAGTTAAGTAAGTGGCATTCTGATGGACTCCATGCTATTGACAGTGTCCCATGTGTACATATTACTGTTGGCATATTACCACTAGTTTACCAGCACAAGAATCTCAAGAACAGGAGTAACATACTGCCAAATCTATGAATCTTTGTGTTTTCCACTACAGGGGTTCAGAGTTTTGGTCAGAATAGCCCTAGTGGTTCTGTACTGCGTCAAAAGAGAGGGAAATGAGAAAAGACCCCAGGGAAAGTACTCTAATGACAGGCTCACACCTATTCTGCCACATACATTTTAATAAGCCCAGTGAATGATTATGCATAGCTTTGCTGTACCTGCTCCCTTTTGACAACCACACTAATGCTGAATATCTACCTTAAATGGCTTGGTGTAATTAAATGCAACAATAAAACCAAAAAATTAAAACAATGCCACATTAAAAAGAATTATTCCTGCATATGGGGAGAGAGAATTTGAGAATTCAAGTGGAAGAATACAGCATTCAAGCCATAAGACAGTTTTTAAGACTCTTATCTGAGTTCCAAAAGAGATATTTACAGTACACCACAGATTGAAAAGACATGAATGCTTCTAGTTAGGGTAGACTATTGGAGGTCTGAATGAGACCCACCTAAGACTCTTGTCCCATTCTATGAAGCATCTCAATGCAACCACTACTGGATAGAGAGTAGATTAGCTATGCTATTCTGACATGCTCAGACAAATTCTTCCTGTGCATATACATCCCCATAGTTAACATTTATATCAACACCTTATGTCATTCAGGCAAATAATTTCTGCATTTCTTATGCTAGTATATTTAAATAGCCATAGAATGAAAAATCATAAAATACTGGCCAGTGAACCCACCAGATACCTGCCTGTACCCAGGCATTCTGCAAATGGCAGGCAGCGGGCTGGCATGTGCCACAGGCCCCAGAAGAGTTTACTGTTTCTGCAGACAGGCTCTAACCCAGGCTTACACAGCAAATACCCCGTCACGTGAGTGCCTGCTTGGCTTTTTTGCTTTCCAGAAAACTCC
Organism: Corapipo altera; assembly: GCF_003945725.1. Lineage (NCBI taxonomy): Eukaryota > Metazoa > Chordata > Aves > Passeriformes > Pipridae > Corapipo > Corapipo altera. The sequence goes on from NW_020884923.1 coordinate 1,312,447, forward strand.
AAACATTAACACAAGCTCGCATTTTGGTTTCCTAGCTATAGTTGTGGGGTAGGGAGTTGATGCCAGAATATCTGTTGAGAGCCATCAACACAGAAACAAGTTTTTCTGGCAGGCATTTCCAGGCTGTTGATAATATTTCTTTTTTTGCTTTGGTTTTCCCCAATACTCGAACTTCTCCAAACACTGAATTTTTGCTGGCATAAAGGAATATAAATCTCACACTATCTTCTAGAAACATGACTGCTGAATTTGTACAGGTTCAGCAATGCAGAATTTCATATCCCAGCTATTTACAGCATATAGCTGAAATACGCTGTTTTACTTCCACAGACCTCCTTTCCAGAGGCTGGTATCGTTATCCCCATTTTTCAGATGCTGAAGCAAAGAGAATTTAGGTAACTTGGCATGGAGTCAGATAAGCAGAGCTGGGCTACACGTAACTGGAGCTCTTTAGCTGGACTAAAACCTAGTTGGTTTGGCAAGTATTGAACACTTTCACACCTCATTTACAATGTATCTTTAGTTCTACTTTTATACTACAACCAATAAAATAGTAATTTTCCTAAGATGGCATGGAAAGCAGCGTTCTCTGTAATAAGAGCCCCAAGATCTCTGCTTGAGAGCAATGGGACAGATGCACATGGCTCTTGGAAGTGCCTGGACAATGGTTTCAGGCACATGATGTGATCCTTGGGGTGGTCCTGTGCAGAGCTAGGAGCTGGACTTTGATAGTCCTTGTGGATCACTTCCAACTCCAGATATTCTATGATCCTATGGCTCCTGTGTACCACATTGCCAGTGTCCTCTGCCCTTCACCTGTGATCAACAAGGGGGGGCCGTGCACTGTGATGGGGGTCAGGCCTGGCTGCCATGCTGGCAGCTGGTCTCCGCAGGGATTCAGGTTCTTCAAACCCTGGGGTTTGGTTTAAGTGCTTTGGTTTCTACATCTGAAGGTTATTTTAATATGTTACCTTTTTTAAATAAAAAGAACAGACTGGAATTAAGAACAGAGGGGCTGTGGTGTGTTAGTTTGTGCAGGGGCTAACATGGCCCAACATCTGTTTGTGATTTAAACTGCCAAGCTGACCCCTCTCCAAAAGTATTCTATATTCATCCCAAAGGCAGTGGTTACAGCATTGGACAGGAGACCACCCGCATCTACACATAAATAACCCTGTCCCTGAAAACACTTAGGAAAAACAAAGGCTGTTTTATAAACTGCATCATGAAATAAAGACACTTTGGGGGAGAACCCCACACACTTCCAGTGCTCCTGATTTTGGTCGCACTTTTATAAAGGGCTTTCATTGCATATTGCAGACTCAGTGGCACCAGGCTGCAAACCCAAATATGAAATATGAAAAAATTAGATGCACTTGATTCATAGATTATGAGTCTAGAAGGAATTGCTGTGATCATCTAGTCTGCTCTCCTATATAGCATGGGCCACAGAACTTCCTGGAATTAATTCCTGTGTGGTATTACTAATTACTACTGTGATTTTTAAAAATGCATCCAGTATCTCCAGTCATGGAGAATTCACCTTAATCCTTAGTCACTTGTTTCACTGTTTATTTACTCTCTCAGTATTAAAAATGTGCTCTCGATCTCAAATCTGAATTTGTTTAGCTTTGTTATATCCAAGTCTGCTCAAATCGATGGTCTTTAGTCACCTTTCATTGCCCAGGTAAGTACTTACAGACTATGATCAAGGCATCTCTTACAATACCAATTGTTTGAAAGCAATGAATCTTTCACTACAGGACTTATTTCCCCGATCTTTGATCATTTTTTGGCTCTTCTTTGAAGTGCTTCCAAACTAAATTAGGGCACTAGAACTGTGCGAGGTAGGCCAACACTGTCCTGGATGAAAGTCAGACTGACAGACATGCACTATGCAGATCACCCTAGTCATTCTGGTTTTTAACAGGCATAGCATAAGTTCTTTCCCAGTGCTCTGGTATTGCCTTAGTGTCCTGATGCTTACTGAAGATCGAATACACCTTGCTTTTCAACCAGCTCTCTTAAAAACCTTCTTGAATTAGTCACTTGGATTTGCTCAATTAAGCTCTGATAGCCACTATTTCATGTTCTTTGTAGCTTTTAGGATGGATGGAACTGTTTAATGATCAGATCATAGAAATAGATTATCTGCATTTTTCCTAATATAAACCAGAAATTTTTTTTTTAATTTCTACAGATTGGCAACTCTACTTTTCTATATAGTGACAGATAAGGACCACCGTTAGGATTTCTTTTGCTTCTTAATACTCTTTAAAAATAAACAGCCACAAACTCACTTTAATCTTTTTGTCCCTAATGGTCCTGGCCAAAACCAACTTCCTTCATTCTCTGTAACCAGTATCTCAGGATTGAATACGGATTTGCATTTGCTATTTTCCACTTCTTTTCATATGTTGTGCGTTTCATCATTTTACCCAAAACCAGGTTGCTTTTCTTAACCAAGTGTGACTTTCTCTCTTGATAGTGGTTTTCTGGGCACCCAATATGTTATTTTAGACAACTCACAATTAACTTACTTTATTGTGCTCAGGATCATTATTTCACAATTAAGGTTGCTACTCTGATTATTGTGGTGTCAAGTTATGAGTATGCACATGGGGATTCCTCTAGCATTAGACTCAATTAAAAGCAGCAGTTATTGTATTCTTGTAATATGATTTATATTCAGGGTAAGATTTTTTCCACTTCTGTCCATTATCTTTAATGATAGGTCAAAATAATCTAATGGGAGACAAAGAAGTGTCATACCCCTCTAGTTCTCTGCTTTAATTTATACAGTACTGCCACAAACTTGTTGAAAGGTAGAGTTAATTGGCTTTACATTACAAGTCCTGATCCCACAGTGGTAGATCTCAGAGTGACTCACTGCCAAACTTAGAATCATAGAATTACTTGAGTTGGATGTGACCTTAAAGATCATCAAGTTCCAAACCCCCTGCTGTGGACAAAGACACCTCTCACCAGACCAGTTTGCTGAAAGCCCCATTCTGGCCTTGAATACTTCCAGGAGTAGGACATCCGCAACTTCTCTGGGCAACCTGTTCCACTGCCTCACCACCCTCACAGTAAAGATTTTTTTTCCTAATATCCAGTCTAAACCTACTCTCTGTTTAAAGCCATTCCCCCTTGTCCTGTCACTACATGCCCTTGTAAAAAGTCTCTCTCCATCTTTCTTGTGGGCTTCCTTCAGGTACTGGAAGGCCACAGTTAGGTCACCCTGAAGCCTTCCTTCCTCCAGGCTAAACAAACCCAATTCTCTTCACCTTTCCTCACAGGAGAGGTGCTCCCTCCCTCTGATCATCTTAGTGGACCTCCTGTGGACCTGCTGCAAAGGGTCAATGTCTTTTCTGTACTGGGGACCCCAGAGCAGGATGCAGCACTCCAGGTGACATCTCACCAGAGCAGAGGGGCAGAATCACCTCCCTCAATCTTCTGGCTGTGTTCCTTTTGATGCAGCCCAGGACACAATTGGCTTTCTGGGCTGCAAGTGCACATTGCTGGCTCATGTCCAGCCTCTCATCCACCAGCACCCCCCAAATCCTTCTTCGCAGGCTACTCTCGATCTGTCCATCCCCCAGCCCATATTGATACCAGGACCTTGCACTTGGTCTTGTTAAAACTCATGGGATTCCCACGGGCCCACTTCTCAAGCTTGTCCAGGTCCCTCTGGATGGCATCTCGTCCCTCAGGTGCATCAACCACACCAATCAGCTTGGTGTCACCTGCAGATTTGCTGAGGGTGCACTCAATCTCTTTGTCTGTGTCATTAATAAAGATATTAAATAACACTGGGCCCAGTACGGACCCCTAAGGGACACCACTTGTCAGTGATGTCCATCGGGACTGTGAGCCATTGACCACTACCCTCTGGATGTGACAGTCCAACCAATTCCTTATCCTTACTACTCAACATACATGTGCAATGTCAAGGCCAGTAGTTCTACCCTGTGAATATCTCTGAAGTACTTTTGAATCCATAATTTGAGAAGGGCTCAGCTGTTCACTGACAGAATCATTGGCAGCATTTAATTTTCTCTTGGTAACTACTGTATAGACATAAGAAGCTATTTTCCATTTGTTTGTTCTCTGCATGTGCTGATGAACAGCCAAACCAATTCCTCAAATAAATTGTCATGGTCCTTCCAAGATAATTAAGATTGTTGTATACTTTCATTCTGCTATTCCCAGCCAACGGTAAGCAGAGGTTCGCTGTGATGAGGGTTCCCTGCATCTCTCATGTACACTCTCTCCCATCTGCATTTCTCTTTCTGGCATTCTTAATGGCACCTGCTAGTCCAAAAATTATACATAATGGACTTTTGACGGGAAGCTTTGGTGAATCACAGTTATCTTACACTGTCCCAGTAGATACCTGGAACAGTATCAGGAAGCCATCTCCTACATGTTCTTGGTCATCAGAAAAGACAGAGTTGTGATAGTTTGAGCCACAATCTCAAACCATGACAAAAGTGCTCTCTTACTGAAATTAGTTTTCCACTGGATTTGAGCATGCCCCTGAGACATCTGCCTATGCAGCCCATCAGGAGAAAGATACAGAAAAAGCCAAGTAAACTGCACACATACCTGCCCGCTGGTGCACCTCTTGAGATGAAGCTTGTAACTGAGGGGTTCCATCTCTCGTGGGTTGCGAGCTACTGCTCTGGCTTGAATTGCCTGTGGAATGGTTGCCAGATGTAGACCCCCCTCCACTATCCACCTCTTCAACGTTACCCCTCTCGTGGTGAGCTGCTGCATGGCAGTCCTTCCGCATTCTGTTTGCAGGAACAAACGCATGGTCAGCCACTTGTTACATGTGAAAATTTGTCACCAGTGTTAGGTGCCCTCAAAAATGTGTAATTGTTCTCTCTTATGCCAGTGCAGTCTTCTGACATTTTATGAGATGACAAAGATGATGATGTGGTAAGCTTACCTGGAACAAAATTGTATATGACACAAACCAGATTTTTCCTTGTCTGTGCTAGATCAACTTCTGCATGAAGTAACCAAGTAGCAAAGAGAAATGGGCTGGAGGGAGCTTGAAGGGATGAGCTGGGTGGGAAACTAACATAGTAAGCCAGGAGATTTAATCTTGACATTTTAACGCAGGTCTTAGCATGCGAGCTGGCTCCCATAGTCTCTCCGTGGTGCTCTGCCTTTCCTCAGCTCCAGTGGCAATAGGAGGAGTTACTGCTGTACCAAAAGTATATGTAGGAACAATGTGGCAGGTACTGATCATGCATGCTTAGGGGAAGTCAGGCAGTTTTGGTTGATAGCAAGTATGTTTTCAGATGTGTTTTGGTTAAGAACAATGACTAGGGGATGATTATGTATGCTGCCAAAGCTTTGGAGCATAACTCACCAGCATATTTACTTGTGTTCTGACATGTCAGAGTTATAGAAAAGATACCCTTATTTAGAAGGCATAAACAGTAAAATTCCAAGGAAAAAGGGAAATGTCTGTAGTGCTAAGTGATTTGAATGAATCTTGCTGAACGTGTAGAAAGCTTTGCCGCGAATGAGTTAATGAATTTTCTTTCTGCTCTATCTGCAGTACAATTTTGTTACATTTTCAGTTATTTGCAATTCATTTTTTGCTTATAGATAACAATACAGAATTACTCTCTTTTAACAGAAAATACAGTGAAACCATGACCACAGGGTCTCTATTGGCATAGCCAAAATTTAACACCTACCTTAACCATTTGGATTTGAACCACTTTTTAATGTTGTCCAAACTGACAGGTCCCCCCCAAATGTTCCTCAGTTGGCTGTGTGTCCCAAGGTACGAGGTGGTTAAAGGGGAAACATACATTGGATATCCCAGTGGCTGATCACATGAAGAATTAATTAAGTTCCGCAAGACCTGTTTATTGTTCTGGATGCTTCCTCTCTCTGGGTTACGATTGCGTAAGAAAATCAGTTCCTGCTGCTGCCCAGCCCAAAGCCCTCTGACGCACTCCTTGTTGACCTACAGGCAGGTTAAAAACATGCGGATCATGGGAAAATATTTGCTACTTAAGATGCAGAACTACAGTATCCAGCTAGAATGGCAGTGGCTGTGTGTGCAAACACCTCATGTCTTTGCACCAACAGCTTTTATGAAGGTTTGCAGCTACTCCCTGCTAAAGCCTGGAATTTCAGATACACAAACATGTAGGTGCAAAATGGACGTCAACTGAAGAGAGCTCTTTCAGCCTCCAGTCCCTACTCTGATAACTACAATTGACCTCTCCTTTTGACCACATGACTCAGAAATAATATTAGTTACCACAGCCCTAAATTACCGCAATATTAAAAAGATGTTATATGTTGTACCTTGATCACCTTGAAGCTCAGGTAGCTTTTGTGGAGCATGATAACTTTATATTCATCTGCTCCTTCATCTACCACGTGTCTCAGGGTCAGCAGCTCCTCTCGGTTGGAGAGCACAGCGCTGCGCCAGGCTGGGTCCCCTTCGTGACAGATCACAACCTTTTCCTCAAAGGATTGGATTGCTTCATACAAAACTGCTGGGTCCTCGTACTCATCTGGGCAGGTGAACTGGTCCTGGTAGTACAGGAAAAAGTATCACAAAGTCAGGTATATCTGTGAACACACAGAAACTATAAACAATAAACAAAACCCTGTTTTTCAAACAGTTGCCAGCTGACCCCCCCCAGTGACTTGCCATTTGATAGCGTGTGTCTTTTGGCAGGTACAGCAATTAATTTAATGGTAATATAGAAAGGTATGATTTTTGCTTTACTGTAACCTGTTCTGGTCTCATGTCTTCACTGGACAAAAACACTCGGAGAATGCCAGCTTACCCACTTTTTTTTTATGAAGTGTGAAACCATGGGAGACAGAACTTTTGGGTAACCTGGAGGGAGATTGGAATCATTGGGGCATTCCACAGTTCTTGTGGAAATCCTTGTTTTTATTCACAAAATCCGCGAACAATAGCTGGGACTGAGAATCCATCAACAGATACCACAGTATTGTAACTTCAGCTGTCCCGCAGCACCATGGCCAGCGAAAAATTATTGTGTCAAAGTATCAGATCGGAATTCACAGCAGTTCAGTAACATTCAGAACAATTATAAATATAATTCATTATAAAGGCATATGATACTAAATCATAACATGCCAGAGCAAGAATAAAATCAACTCCATATTCTATAGGGCCTGACCTGAAATTAGCAATGAAATCAGCTATGAAATCAGTATAATAAATGTATTTCCTTTCAATCTAGAAACCATATTTATAGTATCTGTGCAAGTAAAACATAACAAGACTGTCAGTTTTGTTTTGATTAAAAAATGCAGGGTCAAGATCTCTTAAATGAATGGTTTCAAATGGGCAGCTAGGGGATACAGAAAAGAAGATCGAGTGAATGCAAAATAAATGCCAAGGTTTTCCATCTTGGTGAAGGTGTTTCTCAGAAAATGCAACAAGTACTCCATTTCCCTCCTTCCCCCCCCCCCCCTTCCTTTGGACAGTTGCTAAGTTTTCCTGCATTCTCCTATAAAACAGATACAATAGTAAAGTTAAAATAAATAAGTAAATAAATAAATATGCTACCTGGTGTAGCTTCAACGACATTCGGATTGCAGGGGCAACAACCTTATGCAAGAGATCCATGTCTGCAAAGACCCACTCATCTTTTGCTGCTATCCGAAAGTCACCTTTGAACAGTGCATGGAGCCCATAAAGAAAAGAGTCCAAGCTGTAAGAGAAAGGCAGCAGTCATTCCCAGAAGTCATTCCCATCTCACCAAACAGGATCTGTCAGCCCCAGCCACATGCTGACTTGTGTGGTGGCCAGTGACCCTCTGGCACAGGGTGAAAGCTTGTGGTGGGCATAAAGCATCACATATTTCTAATGAAAAAGCATTCCCTCGGGTAGGTGGTTTTCCTTCTGCTTGTGCTGTAAACGCAGCCACGAAATGAATGTGGCACCTAGAATGAAAGATGGCCTCAGGATGGGTGACTGAGTCACAGGGTGCCTCAGGGCGCTGCTTCTTTGCAGCTGTGCCAAAGAGACCAGGTCAAAGAGTGCCAGCTGCACTCTCTGTGCAGGCAGCACAAGCTGCTTCCCTATTTGAAAGTTTATTGATAAGTTCTGTTAGCAGTTCTTGTAAGGTGAAAAATCATAATTTTAAAAAAAGCTATAAAAAATATTTTCAGCAAGACTTTGCTGTGAAACTCAAACCTAAAAGTGAATATTAAAGCAGATGTACTGAGAATACAGTTTCAGGAACTGTGCAGCAAACCAGGTGAGACCACAAATCAAGCAACACGCATTTCATACTGAAACAACGAACCCTAAAGCAAATATGCACTAAGTTTCTTTTTTCCAGTCTAAGAAATGAGATGTAACCAGTTCTGCCAGACCTTGGATGATGGTTTGCCTGGACCTGAGACTTAAGCATGAAGTAAAAATTGAAGTAGTTGCTAGAAAATGGTTGCATGAGGGCTTTGTGAAGGGAAACAACCAGCCTTCAGCTCCAGTCTGCACCCCAAATTATGAGCTTCCCATGCCACCACCACAGCCACTTGTATAATGCCTGTAGCAGGGCTGCTGACCTAATGCTGCTCTGAAGAAGTGATCTCAAAATACAGGAAAACAAACCCATCTGTTAAAAACAGGAATCTCTTGCAAACCCACAGGACATAGTTTCATCTACCTGCCAAGATTTTAGTCAGTCTTACAACAGTTGCTTTTTTAGATTGTAAAGGCTCTGAGGAGAAGCTGCATTAAGATGTTAGTGGTTTTCATTACTGCCCAGCCATTCTCTTGAGAACACATAATCTTTCTACATAATTGAGCTTTCTTATTTTAGAATAAGAAAAAAATCTTTTAAATGTTTTCCCTGAGAGGGAGAAGAGAGATTGGGAGAATGCTTGGCCTATCTTCAGCTCAAAGGTATTCTTATTTTGCTCTTGGTGGGTGGCATGTTTTAGAAATTAAAATGGAAATATATATGTTGTTACCAGAAAAACAGCTGGATACCGGTTTTCTCTGCAAAAGCACCATGTAATACAAATCAACTAATCAGACCAAGGCCAGGGAGGAAGGCAGGGCTGCTGTTGCTGCTGGGAACATGAGGAGTACAGGGAAGCTCTTGTGAATTCTTAAACTGATTTGCATTTATTAGTACCAAGTTACATATTAAAACATGCCTATACGAGACAGGCACTTACACTCAGATCTCCAAAACATTCGAGCACTGATTTCAGTGGGAGTTATTATGTGTCTTTGAGGACTGGGTCCTGATCCCCACTGACTTTCAATCGACCATCTCCACAGTTCAGAAAATGATTATATACTCAAACCCTGCTTAATAACTAGGAAAGCCCTAGAATAAAACATTAAGGGGGAGGGAGGAAATGGTGAATGCAGCCATTGTGGTGAAATATGTGACTATCATCTCCTTTGAAAAGGCTACACATCAGGAAGAGTCCATTCACTTGCCCACCCGCTAAACAACATCAGCATACACAGCTCAATTCTTGCCTGGAAAAAACATTTCTGTACCTAAATATTCTTCCCAGGATGAAACTGTAAAAACTACCCTGAATTCTGCACCTAATGATGATCTATAGTATAGTATTTTCCCCATATAACCATCCCTATATTTGGTCTGAAAAATTGGCTGGGAGGAAGGGAGGAGCAGGCAAGAGAGAGAACTGATTTTTACATCATTAGAGGCTCTCAGCGCCAAATCTGAACACCAGAGCAGACAAAGAGTTTGCATTCACATCTAAGTGTCTTACAGGCATCAGCACATGCTAAACAGGCTGGTGTGAACAGCAGTATGTGCTGAAAGCACAGCCAGGACTAGGACAGCTGTGCAAACTGCAGCTGAGCATCAGCAGAGGGAGCAGAGGGAAGCACGTACAGCTCTCACTGGGCTTAGTTAGGGGAGGCTCATCCATTTCTCATCCCTCTGCATAAGTTCTCTACCCAGCATTTTTAAGAACAAACATGACTGCTACAAGGAGCAAATCAGTGGTAGGTTGAGAGTCAATTATTTAATGTATCATATTTTCCACCAGAGCAGTCTGGAGGAGATTGCTGTATTCACAAAACCACGGACATCTTTTATTCTCCTGCCAATCGTAATGAGGCTTTTGGGTACATTCTGGCTATAATGTGACACTATCTCAAGCCATTACTTCTGTAAAACACAGCTCTTAATCCATATAAGATACAGTTCTCGTTATTCTTCCCATTGTTAAGCTCTCTCCTGAAGACAGTAATGAGATTATAACAAATCTGTAAAGTCAACTGCTTTGATCTCAGGCCTGACTCAAGGTTGTTGCTGCCATCTTGGCCCACTTTTAACATACCTCAGTTAGTAATCTGCTGCAGTTACAGGCTCATTCAAAATATTTTAAAAACTAGTTAAGGTAACATCACATGTCAGAGAAACAACATTAATCTGTAAGAGACATAACTACTATTTCTGGCAACATTTCTAACCCTCTGAGCTAACAACCTGAAAAGCTGCTGTCACAACTGTGAGCTATTTTAGAACAAGACTAGTAGGTGCGTGGGAACTGTAGGCCCCTTGAATGTGCAGAAGAGAGGGGATTAAGCAGTGCCACAAATACCAGAGGGAGGGCAACAGTGCCAAAGCAAATACTCCCTCCTACTGCATGCCTTACACTGCTCCAAGATCTGAAACTATAAGCATTTAATGTAATCCTGAAAACAGTATGGATGAAGACTAATGAGCTGATGAATATCTCTGTGTGTATTTTGCACATCAAACCCCATCCTCTATCTGCAGTTTGTAGACCTTCTCCGATGTTAACTGTAGGTTTATTTAAGGAATAAAGAAACATGCACGTCTGAGAGCTGGCAATGACCTGAATGTTGCAGTTCACCTGAAATATTTTTAGTGGTAGCCCTTCTAATTTGATATTTTAGACAACAGTGGTTGTGAGCTGAGACTCAAACTTTAATTCCCTCTTGCCCTTCTCACCTCTGGCAGGCATCAAGCTGCACTGTCTGCTTGAACTCCTACTAGCAGTGCAGCATCACCAGAAACATTGTGGCACCATGTCCCACGTCCTCTATATCTTTCTCTCCCTGTAGATGCTGGGCAGTGCAATGGGATGCCCAAATGAGAAGGAGCAAGTGGGGGGAACTGTTTCCTTGGGCTTCAGCATAAGCAGTGGTTCCTCCAGGGAGAGGAATTCCTTGGAATGACTCTTTGTCCACACTGAGTGGTAAGACCCAGAGAGAGCTAAGGGAACCTGAGCAGCCGGGCTTGGTAATGTTGAAAGTATCTCATGAGAGATTTTTATATTTTCCAAATTTGAAATGGATACTAAACATTTATTTACTAGTAGATTTGGTGTCCGAATAGAATTATTCTGTAATTTTTTTACAAATACACACCTAAACATATCACTCATATTTGAATAAACAAATGGTAATGTCATGTCATTCTTCAAATTGCATTTTGTGCAAGATGCCTTCAAATGACAGTTTAAAAGAGCAAATGATTTGCATAGCAATGTTCTGCCTTCTTAATGAATGCATTTATTGTGTAATCTAGTGGTAATGTTAGGTTTCTACTGACATTTACATGAACAGGTACGCTGAATAATTATTTACATACATTATATAAGAGCATTTAAAATCTTGGTTTACACAGTGACATTTACTGATTAATAGATTAGACAAAATCATGTGTAAATGAGTGCAAATTGGTAGTTTACATACACAATGTAAACTTGACTCTCAATTCTGCAGTGCACAGCTCAGTGTAACATCACCCTACCTTTACTATTTCTGCACAGCAGTTGGATGACTGTCACTCCTCCAAGACACAGCAAGGACCTGACTTAGTCCAAAGAAAGTTTCCTACTACCTGCATAGTCATCCCTGAGAACAAAATATGAACTGCAGAGCACTGATTCTTGGCTAGTTTGCTCACACTGAACACCTGAAAAGCTTCATACAATGAGGAGGAGAAGAGTGCACCACCTATCTGGCCATTACATCTCAAACTCTAGCGATGCTTTGCAGACAGAACATGCTTTGCACACAGAATTAATAGAAAGTCCTGAGATGATGTTCAAGGTAATTCCTCAGTGCTTACCAGAGTAATCTACATCTGCGTTTTTGCAATCCAGCATTCGAGTGTGACAAAGTGTGTGTTAGGAGCCCTGACCTCTGACAAAATGGGCCAGCTCCCAACAGCCATACATTCATAGAATGGCCAAAATAGAAGGGACCTTAAAGATCATCTAGTTCCAACTCCCATACATGCAGGACATCCCCCTCATGCACACAGCTGGCTTTGGGTCTGCCTGCTCTGACCATTCCTGCAGAACAATAAAACCCTCTTTAGCACCAGCAGGCTCCAAAAAGGTCCCCAAAATATCATGACAACTTTTTAAGGAAGACTGTGAAGCATCACCTAAGGAATGGTTCTTCCAGCTTTTGAGGACCTTAAGTACTTCTCCACCATCTGACTGAATGCAGACCTGCAGCAGCCTGGGAGCTGCGGTGAGGACCAGCAATAATGCTCCCAATTACCCTGGGTGAGAGTTGCTGTATCTCTGTCAAACACAGGGAGAGGGGAGGGAAACCTAACTTCAGTTAGGTCTGAAGTTAATTCTTGGGAGCTAATTCTGGCCTCATCAGTGTTGCACATGTTGGACAAAGTGTCCTTCCCCTGGCATGCTGTATAATTGTATTCCTGTCAGAGTCTCACTGACTTACTGCTTCACTGTGTTTAAACCACTTGTGAAGAACTGTATGAAGCAATAAACACAGTAAGTAGGGTTAAAACTTCCCTCCATGCTTAAGTGACTGTATTTGGGGGATTTCTCTTGATAAAGGTCTTGATGTCAAGGGTAGCATACCCACCTTGCTCCTTAGTTAATAATTTCTACTAAATTGGTTTTGTATAGATATATACGTTCTCTAAGTCAAGAATAAATGTATTTCACCAAGCTAAAGTCATGTTTTGTAGCTGCAGCAATTTATAACTTCAATTGTGCTACTCAGATTCCTTTTCTATTTCTCCAAATCTTTCTTACAGTGGAAATGTATTAAAGGTAATTTAACCAGGTAGGGAAGTGACACAGTTTTTCCACAGTGAAACTTTTCTAGGGAAAGCTTTTGTGAAGTAGCACTGAAAAGATACTGACAGAAGGTTCCACTTAATCTCTTTTGTGTCACAAAATACATTTTAAAAATACAGTGATTCAATACTGCCCTGGAGCACTTGTTTAATAAAAAGAAAACCAGGACTTAATTAAAGATAGAGGATTATATAGAATAGATTCAGAAAAAGAGGGACAGAGCTGTTCACCTCCTATGACTACCCCATTTTTTGCCTTTCTACAGACCTTTTTTCCTCAAGAAAAATATTTTTAAGTATGGAGTGTCAACTCACCAAAAGATAGGAACTAATTCAGTTTATTGGTAATTTGCCAGATTTTCAAAAGACGTGGTATAAATGCCTCCTTATTGTTAAAATCTTTACAGAACACTTTGCAAATAATTATCCTCAACATCCATACTTTCCATGTTAAGCTCTGGAAAATCTCTGATTTATTATCCCTTTGCATTATCTGCTAATCATGTAAGCCAATACAAATAGGTGACATTGTTATTGTATCTGTACTAGTGCCAAAATATTGTAATGAAGATTTAAAGATCCAGTGGAAAGTACATGCAATGTGATGACAGTTTGAGGAAGCTTTTGTGATATTTTTAGATGCATTTCTAATATCGCTGTGACCTATCTATTGCACACCCTGATGAAAAATTACTTTAATCTTTTCTCAAACAAAAATCTTAAATGCACACAAACTTTTCCCCAACTCTAAAATCTGGATCATCAAGGAAAAAAAAAGGACAATTTTAGAAATATCAATGACTTACTAAACATCACACTGATTTGAGTGAATTGAAATGAAGGGAGAGGAAATGCAACCCAGAAGAAAACTACTACAGGAAGGGAATGTGCAAGGACTAGTAGAAAAGACACAACAAAAGGCACTTCAGAAAACAGAAATCAGCAGTGCACCAAGAAATAAGCCATGTGGACCACAAACATTTTGTGTGACTCTCTGAAAGAGGAAGACATAAAACAGAATGTTACATATGTCTCAACAGATAACAAAGCTAGAATGAATATTTAAAAGGACTGTTTTATCTTATAACAAAATGCATTCAAAATCACACATGCTGTCTTTGTTTGCTTGTTAGTAAGACAAATCCTCTCTAAGGAGCACGTTGATAGAGGTCTAGGTAGCTTTGCTCACAGTTCTGTGCCAACATAGCAAGGTCACTTAGAAACTGTTTATTCAACTTCTCTATGGTTACTAAACTCCTGTGAACACAGGGAGTTCAAATAAATCTAATAAAAATCTAAAATTAGGTGAGAAGTTAAACTTCATGAAAATTAGGATTATTACCTTGATAAAATGCCTTATCTATATAACAGCGTAAATTGTACTGTATAAAACCCAAGAAACTCACAAGTCCTAGTGAAAATGGAAGAATCCCTAAGGAAAATAAAAGATGAAGAAGATATCCAGAAACAGTCTTAACCAAACATATTTTAATTAATCAGACTTCCTAGGGAGAAGTGTTTTGAATGAATGAACAAATGAGTTAAGGTAGACTGTGAACAGACAAAGCTGTAGTCTCAAGAGATCCAAGGTTCTGCCTTCCTTAGTTGCCAGAATGAAGTGGCAAATGAACAGGAATACCACCCTAAGGAATACAGAACCCTTATGGATTTATTATTATTTAGCTAGCTAACAGGTTTTTTATATATATATTTATATATATATATATATATATATATATATGTATAAAATAGTTCCTCTTCTGGAAGTATCTTCCTTTTACTGGAATGCTGGAGGAAGCCAGCATTCCAATAGCCAGGCATGAGTGAACACAAGCAATAACCATTGGTACCCATTCTTTCAATGAAAAATTCTGCTTTGGCCTGTGAAATAAAGACTGGTATTAGCTATTTAGTCAACTACAAAGTAAAAGATGATCAGGAACGGCAGAAAACAAACTATTTTTTGGAGGAATGAGACTTTACTTTGATCTATTATTCTCTTGAGATTCCATATCACATGAAAAAAGACAAACAGGTCTTTGTTTTAACATGAGGATAAAGGATTCCTAAAAATTACCTGATGGCCATATTGTGAGATGCAGTTCCCAAAGCTCTTCGACCCAATATACACAAGGCAAAGGAAAGTGTCACTAGAGGAGAATCTTCATCACTGTCCAGGTGCTACAAAATTTTAGGGTTAGCATGTTACTCTAAATGAAAATACCATCTTTTAAAGCACCACAATACTACAAATGGTAACATACATAAAATTTGCATGTAGCTGGACCTACTGACAAAAACATTCTTTGCAATTAAACAGAACAAGAAGGAAGATCATCACCATTAGAGGCCTTTGCAAAATGCAAGCTTATTTTGCCCACTGGCTAGAAACAGAACATTTTGTTCTCCAGTGGTGAGATCCCAAGGAAGTGCAGCTTTGAGGGGGTAGGTACTTTTCTGTGGTGTTTTTTGTTTGGTTCCACTCCTCCCTGACATGACATTCTAAACCACAGGAGGTTCCTTATCTGTTGACAGACACAGCAATTGGAGACAGCCAAAACCCTTCTCATGGGATACAGTTCCTATGAAACCCCGCCACAGATTCCAGAAGAACAACCTATTTGGAAAAGTTTGGAGGCACACACTTTTACTGAATAACAATATCTATCTAAATTGCATACCATTGATGACACTGACATCACATTTTAACAAGCAGTCAAAATATGTCATTTACATTTACTAGCTCAGGAGAGTTTCTTTTACTGAAATTTTCAGAAAGAAAACTTTGCAATCAAGCAGGAAGAAAAAACTGAAACAACCCCTCATGCATGTTAATTTTCAGGAGGATATAGATTATTATTTCAGGCTATGCAATGAGTGATTTCTTATAGCTTTCTTTGACTTTAAAATTGAAAACAATTATAATGGAGAATGTAGCTCCTTCTAGAACATACATTGATTTTCAGGGTTATGTATACAGTGAAGTTGGTTTTTTTTCATCTCATTTCCTACATGAACTTTACCCCTCTATAGTCAGTGAATTAAAAAAAAAAAGGTAAAAGATGTAAAAAAAAAAGTGTGTGTGTATGCATCAGTGCAGGCATTCATTTGCCTTTTTAAGTCTAACTTACATGTTTCAAGTCTATTGGCATCCCTAAGTCTGTTATGTATTTGAAAGTTTCAGGAACAGAACAAGTGAAAAGGCATCATTTAACTGTGCTTTCCCTGCACTGTGCAATTCTTTGTGTGTCAGAACTTGGGAGATGAGACACAGAGATGAGAAAAAAAGAGGTGAAAAAGAGGAAATGGCAGGGAATGGATCAGATGACAATCCGGTGAAAACAATACCAATATAATGATATGCAGAGGAACTGGTGGAATGGTTTTTGGCATTAGAGACATGAGAAGGAACCAAAGTGGAGAAAAAACATTCAATGATGTTACAAGAAACATTCAGTGATATTATACCAGCTGAGGTCAGTGGTAGCAAATGGGATGTGCAGTCTGTGATCCTGAGCGAAAAACACACCAATACAGTGCATGGTGGCCAGGAAAGATACACCTCTCCATTTTTGCCATTATCAGCATTAATCAGAAAATTAGATTGAGGCAATATGCTTGTTTGAAACTATATTCTCCCCCTGGGCTATTTTGAGTATTCCATGGAAATACAGTAGTGCATTTCTGACAAATGACTGCTGACATCAGTAATCTTAGTGGCTCAAAGCATGCAAATGCACAGCTGTAAATCTGCCTTTGACCTTCGAGAGCTGCGAGGCAGTTCCACCTGGTTTTGTGGCGTGGTTCACATTTGAGTTACGAGCTCTCAGAGGTGACCTATGCTAGCAGTGAGTTTGCCATGCACTTCCCTATCATTCTATAACTGTACCCAAATATAAGCAAAATGTTTGAAAAGGACACACAGACATCACAAATGTTTGGCAAATGTACCCAATCACTGGCAACACTGAAGAAACAGTAATTCTCTAATGACATTGCCTGAATGGAGCCAGCTTTAGCAGTACTTCTGCAAGCAATGGATATATCCATGCTTTCTAGAACTGACAAAATTAACCTTGCTGGAAGTGCGCAAATTAAGGAAATGGTTCCGTATTCAAAGACTACCACTCCTTAAAACTCTAGCTTTTGCATGAGGGTAGTCTCCAAAATATGTTTTTTTCATTCCACAAAAACATATATTTTCCTTTTATTTTAAATGTAAAAGCTTAAATAAATTTTATTCTACTACTCCTGAGCAAGCAAAAGAGTAACCATGCATCATTTAACTTCTATTCCAAGAATTAAAACTACTACTACTACTACTACTAAAAAAAAAAAGACTCTTACCTCTACTCTTTTTCTAGCACAGAACTGAATCCAGTCCAGATAAACACTGCAGAAACTAGCTCTCGTTATTCCTTGGAGACATGGAACATAATCTTCATCTATGTTAACGTTAAACATTGCAAGGTCACGTTCAATATAATGCCACTTCGCATAAGGCTGCAGTATCTTTTGGATGGATTCATCTTTTATCCAGTCAAGGATTTTGGGAGAACTTGCTGTAAAGTATATTATACTCTGTTGACAAAATGTGCAAACATTAGTCACTCTCATCTCTGATTAAAGCAGATACATTTTACACAGAAGAGAATAAATCAAATGTGATCCTAAATCAAATAGGGCCACATTAACTAAATATAATGGTACATATTTTTCATATTTTTTACTGCTTGGTATCATTGCTTCACAAAAGTGTTCAAGTTAGAAAGATGATAACAGTTAATATCTAAATAGCAGACAGAAAAAGAAGTAATATTTTTAATACTCTTCTACCTTACAGGAAAATTAATACAATTATAGGAACAGAGAGTTCTAGTATTCAAACATCTTAATTACAGAATACTAGTGGGGTTCTAGAGTCTATTGCCAAGAAGGCAATATTGATAACAGTTTAGGCATATTTTGAAAAAAAACAGTAGTAGATGATCATATGCTCAAAATAGGGCTCTTTTTTCCTCAATGGACTTACTGTTTTATGGTGATGAAGCTTTCCTAATTCTCTAACAAAAACAGCCCCACCATGATTTAACCATAAAGGTAAGATGTCACAGATGTGTATGACACAGGTCTGAAATGCCCTGGTTTAACTGCTGTTTTCTTTTGGCATTCAGTAGCACCAGTTTTGTTATTTGTCAGTGCAGCTGGTAAAGAATAATGGATTTTTTCTTACATGTCAGTTTAAGAAGCTGGTAACTGATATAATTGAGTTTACTTAAAGCACTGAAGGAGGAACAGCACTCAGCAGGAGCTCTTTTATCAAATGCATAAATATTAGAAAGCAGCAACACTTGTATCTCATATCTGTGCCTGAGTTTCTAAGTTCTTCTAACCACTGTGTCTGGAGACATTAAAATAATAATAAAGAAAATAGTAATTAAAAAAAATCTATCCAAATAAAACTTAAAGCATATTTTCAAAAGAATATGAAGCTTAAGAAGAAGTTCCAATGTTTTCCATCAACTGGAAAGTCCCACTTTTATGTTTTATGAGTATAATATTAATATATTAATTTAGAATTGGATTCCAAAGCAAATGAGGAGCAAGTGCACACAAATGAAGAGGATGTAGTACTACTTTACACAGTCAATGGAAACACTACTAAGCAAATAAATATATAAAATGAAAAAAGGATGGATTACAAAGGGCAGAACCACTAACAGCCCTTTTAAAACACTCAGATGCTCTCCACAGTTTATCTTTCAAATTGTACAAAAAATATACAAGTAAGAGGAGAATTAAGCTTCAGAGGAAAAAGACAAGTCAGACAGATACAGACTGAGGATGGACCTTTAATTTCTTGGCATGTGGAGAAAATACACTCTTTAGAAAAGATTCATGCAGAAACAATAGGAGCTGAAAATACAGCACTCAGCAAATACAGACTTCTTGAATACTAAAAGATGTTTAAATAAGAATATATTGAGAAGAGATGGAGAAGGCACAAGGGAAAAATATCACAGTAGCTGGGCAGGAAATGATTTCAAAACATATGCAGAAGGACTACAGGAGCTGACCCACTTTATTTGTGGAGAATAAAAATCCTTTTATAAGAAGAAATATTTCTCAGCTGTCAATGAAACTGCAAATGAAATAAATATGACTTAGGAATAAGATGCTCAGTGCAACTCATTGTTTAAAAGACCAATATGGTAATTATTCTTGAAGGATAGAAGAGCTAAAACAAAGCATACATTTTCTCCATTGATTTTCAAGACAGAGTTTGCTTTCTTTATTATTCTCATCTGTGTTTACAAAGAAGCCATCTCAGCTGGGGAAAAAAAATCAGACTCACAATCAGACATAGAAACAGCAAAAACTTCTGTCACCTAATTAAATTTTACTCTTGGTAACTCTTCCAAGATATGTTTTGTGCACAAGTACATCCTCAGCTACATTACAATTCAGAAATAATATTTACAATATTGTAAGCTACAGAGAATAAACCAGGAACACTTCAAGTGCTCAGTGCAATGGAAGTGCAGTTCCTACAGAAACTCCAGCCTAAGTGTTTTCAGAGTTTGTGATAAGGATGTGACCTGAATACTGCATTATCTGTAGTTCTTACAATTAGTTTCCTACACCAATAAAAACGAAGTGTCAGGGCTTTAAAATGTTCACAGTGAAACTGCATAGGGTCTTACTCAAGAGTCCCCCATAAGAAAGAGCTGGGAAAGTAATGAATTCTCACCTCTGCTTCTAATACTGTTTGTTTGGAGGCAAGCATTAAAGAAACAGGACAAAAGCTGATTTCATACATAACAATCTTCTCACCTTCCAAGGCTGTACTAAGGAATTTACCAAATCTTTTTAAAGCTCCTGTTGATGGAAGAAACTAATTAATTTAAGAACAGGAGAAGACAATCTCCATATAACTTTCTTTTGGGGAGTGTCATTCTAAAGAAAAGATCTCCTCAGCTCACTCTCCCTTCACTGAAGGAGCCCCAGCCCAGGCTAATATTGAAGTTGCCAACAGGTTATTATTATCTTTTGTTATTATCTTCTGTTCATCCTTCCCTAAGAAGAGAAGCAGACTAAAGGATCAACACCTTTCTGAGAACGCAGATCTGTCAGTGCAGTGTTGTAGTACTGGCTCAACTAAATCCAAGCAGAAGAGATTCAATTTTCACACCTTGGGAGCCATCCGTAGTAAACATAAAATCTTCGTATGTTGGAGATGGAGCGACAGCCACACCTCAGTGGTGTGGAGATCATTTAACCCACATCCCTATTACTCAAAACAGGATCAACTAACCACACCTGTATCACATGAAAGTTTGTCTAAGCCATCTTACCTTTGTCAGCTGCTTCTCAGGTGTGTCCAGAACTAGAAGCCCTAAACTACCTTTCAGTTAAGTTTTACTTCCCATGTGATGAACCTCACACTTTCCACAAGTCCTCTATATATTGACTGATTTAAAGGTACAAAAAAAGTTCTAGTTTACAAAGCACAATTCTTCACTGCTGTAAACTAATAAGATGGTCTATTGATTGCAGCTTAGACTGGGATTTTTTCAATCTCATTCACCATCAAAAGCTGAGTCATATGTCAGTTTGCATCAGTTTATGTTCCAGTTATTCAGGTTACCTTTTAAAGTAAAGAAAAGCAATAGTAGCAACATACTAATTTACAGTTTAAAGAAGGGTTGGTTTTTTTTTTTTGTTTGGGTTCTTTTACCTTACATACCTTGCTTTAAATTAATTTATAGCCACAGAACCAACTTGTAAAATGAAAAAATCATGCTCACATGCAGTTTTGTGTCTAATTAGTTAATTAAACAAGCAGGTTGGTTACCAGGCTGTACTGCCTGGAAAATTATTTATGAAATCTCAATCTGCATTTTACAAAGTAATCAACTGCATGATCAAAGCAGTTTTGTAAGGTAATGAGCTTGCTTTTTACTACATTGGCTCATTTGCAAAAAATGGTGATTAACTTATTTACAACAGGTCTCTCTCTGAGGTTGACAGATTGGTATAATTGCAGAGATATAAGCAGAAAGGAGATGTCAGGGATGATTGGGAACTTTAGTAACTGGCTTTGTGGCAATACTAGTGGCATAGGAAGCAGCATTTGGCTCTTGCTGTTTCAGTAGAAGACTACAAAGCCCAACAAATTCTTCATTTGCTGGACTGGGAGTTGTTTTGGCAGAGGATGAAGATGTCTTGCTAGATTATAAGGTTCAATTATTTCAACAAATTAGTATCTGTGTGGTTATTGTGGTCTTAATAACAGTGCAACCATAGAAGTGATGTAAATGAACTGCTGTTTAATCAGTGGAATAAACCAACTTCAAATGTATTGTGCTATGTATGTAAAACACAAGGTAAGAAGGTAGTTTGCACTACTAAAAAAGTACATTTGAGAAATAGCTCTTCAGATGTTTCCCAAGAACTTTATGCTTGTTAATCTCTATTTTCTTTTTCCCCAGAACAAAAGAGCACTGGAAAGGCCAAGGCAAGAAGAAATAACAAACTGTCAATGAAGTTTTTTTAGAATGCAACAATATAAGTAAGAATGCTTCCTCTGACTTTATCACCAGAGGATGTTTACTCACCTTGATTTCTGCTGAAGCATACCTGAGATTTTCTGTACTAACTGTAAGTGATCAGAACTAAATTTAGCAAAGGGAGATATGGATTTATTATTCCTATTCTAGTGGAAGGTGTCCCTGCCCATGGCAGAGGGGTTGGAACTAGAAGAATTTAAAGATTAACCCAAATGATTCTAGGGTTCTATGATGTCCACCTGTCAGAGCGTTGTGCAGATGAATAAACATAAAGCCAAAAATTTCAAATGCTCTTTCTTCTGTAGACAGCCAGCATTTCTTCTATTTGACAAATCTGCCTAGGAATAATGTACACTTTACCAAAGTGTTTACCTTGATATAGTATCTGATAAGTATTCTCCGCAGATCGAACACTTGCAGCATTGTTGCAGCGTTGTTATCAATGATGCTGTATCCTTCCAGGATGTACTGGGTTCGTGTTATTTCCCATGTCAGCCATCGGAGGTTAAAGGCTGCATTACATGATAACAAGTGAGGCAAGTGCCCAGGCTTACAACAGCAGCAGCCTTCGTTGTCTTCATCTCCTTCTGTTATAGCTTCCACTTCTCTCTGCTGGCAATATGTCCCTTGGCAGTGAGAAAGAGAGAGTATGCTGCCAGTTACTGGGGGAGGAGGAAACAAAGGACTTCTTCCAAGCTGAAATTCAAAGTATGTTTGAAGGCTTTAAGCACTTAGCAAAAATCTAAAAGAAAGAGCCACGGCAACAAATTAGATGTGCTAATTGATCCATGTGCAGCAGCAAATAAAGAGGTGTACATTATTTATTTACTATCACCTAATAAAAGCCAAAAGGGCCTGATTTAACATTCTGAGCGTTGGGTTCTGAACTGAGCTAAACTACAGACCACAGCTTCTGCCTTAATAAAAACTCACCAGGAAGCAACACTAAAGAGTCTCGCTCCATAAGGCACACTAAGCAAATTGATCCAAGTCTCAGTCTGCTTCTTCAACTAACATTAAGAACACAAAGAAAGATTTTACAGTGTGTCAGAGTACTTGTAAAATCTGGGTTTTAGCAAACTATCTTGGAAAGAAGATTCCAAAAATAACATCTACTGGGTTGTTCTCTCTCCCACTGGAGTACAAGCTACTCTGGATCAAACATCTCTAATGAATAGCACTAGTGGCAGTACATCATGAGAAGAGAGCAGCTGTCTAATTAGTCTATTACACAAGCTTTAGATCAGAGTAAATTTTTCTAAAAAAAAATATGTTAGCTCAAAAAGAAATCATAAGGCAGATGCAGAAACAATAATGCAGACTCTGCATTTCTAGCTTGTGCTGCGCACACTAGATAGTCAAGCTGAGCCCTTGGGGATTTGAAATCTAGGAATGTGGCTTCTATACCATGTACGGCACTACTAGTAAAAGCTGAGGCAGACTGCCATGTGCTCCCCCAGTAGTCTCAAAACACATGATTTTTATGTTCATGATTTCTGCATCTTTTTAAAATTACTCTCTGTAGGCTATTGGAGAGTTTGTACATAAACCATCTTTCAAGGCCATCTCCTATGATGCAGGTTACACATGTCATGCACAGCCCTTCTGCCAGAGTTTGAGTATCACCCCACGGACTGCTGATCCCATCAGCTTCCAAACAGTCTCAACAGGAGAGGAAGATGCTAGACACTGTGCTGCAGTTTAACAGCTATAATTCCCTCCCTACCAGAACCCAAAGAACTGTTGTGTCACTGTAAATGGAAGAAGAATTTAGGTATGTTCATCATCTGAACGTTGGACCAGGAAAGAACACAATGCCAGCTCCAATTCTCTGCAGAGTGCCAGTACCCCAAAAGAGAGCACGGAGCACAGCAGCATCCCAAAGGCCTTTCTGAAGAGCATGACAATTGCTGGGCCCTTGACTGTCTATCCTAGTCCCATCACAACCAGCTGGTCAACAACCTGTGAACTTTAGTTTGTACTAACAGAAGATGCATTCAGAATATTCCTTTCTCCTCACTGAGAAAAACCTTTAAAAATATAACAAAATATGCTTAAGTATTGCCTATCACCTTCTCTTTTTTTGCCTGTACACCTTCTAAAATGTATGCAGCAAGCAAAAACATACAAGAAAAAAGAACAGAAAAATCTGAAGGAAATGTGTGAGAAAAAACAGGGTTGTAGTCTTAAGAGATGGGGGAAAAAGATCCAGTATATTCCAGTGATCTCTGTTTAGTTTGCTGTGAATGCAAATTTATACTGTGAACCCAGTATTGTTCGCACACTGATACACATTCCTCCTTAGACTTCATGGATAAACAATATGAAAAATTATGAAATATCTTCAGGTCACCCAAATATGAACATCTTTCCTTTCAACACTGTCACAAAGTACAAAACATGACCTATTAAGCTGACATTTCCAGTTGGACTGGGCATGAACTGGACTGCTTCTGCTTCATATTTCACATATTTCTACATGAATTAACACTTAATTCCTCCACAACAAAAAACCCAAGAACTGCTCTGGGTCAGCGAATGCTTCTGTGAAGTCAAGTCAAAAGACATCGTACTCAAACTGAAGTAGGGAAAGCATACTCCTTTGTACATTGCTTGGCAGGAGTAAAATAACTACACCATGCTGGTGCTGTTACTGTTACGTTTATTTTTGAAAGTTTAAAGGTCTCTCAGTATTACACTGAATTTAAGAGAAGATAAATCTTCATGCCAGGTGCTAAATTAAGTATTGCCAAATATTTATAAGTGATGAAAAATGAAAAACAGAAGCCTAATGAACAACTGCCACTGATCCCCTTACAACCTCAGGAAATAAAGATGGCTTTGCTCAATCTGTGAAACCCTATTCTTAAATAAATTTTTTTCTTTTGATATGAAAATATCACATTATATTCCTATAGCTATTTCTACGTGTTCTCTGTATTACCTTTATTAACAAATATCAAATATTATTACTGTAGATTCCGTAATTACTATTTTTCTTAGAACACATATTTTATAAAATACAGGGCCTAAAGAGGCTTCAAAGGCAAATAAAAGGCAAATTCAAGAGACCCTAAATGTTTAAAGGAAACTGTCATCACATGCATAACAAA
Source organism: Corapipo altera (assembly GCF_003945725.1). NCBI lineage: Eukaryota > Metazoa > Chordata > Aves > Passeriformes > Pipridae > Corapipo > Corapipo altera. The sequence goes on from NW_020884923.1 coordinate 1,337,239, forward strand.
CAGAAGATAATGCCAGAACAATATTTGCATTCTCAGCTAACTCAATAGGATAAAATGTCTCTAAGTCGTCTTTGCTGGGTAATTTTAATCAACTAAAGTTAAAATTATACTACAGTGGGTGCAATCAATGTTGAACCTCAGGAGCAAGAGACATTTTAAAAGGGACTCTGTTATTACAAAAGCTCTGGGAACCAATGAAACGAGTTCATGTGTTTGTTTTACGGATTTATTCCAAAGAATGTGCTCTTCAACATCTGGCAAACATGCACTTGATTAACAAAAGCTGTTTGATGGACTTGGGTACTACCACCTTGGGGATTTGGTGTCTTTATTGCTTGCACAGCTTCTGAGGTATCCCTGTTAAGTTTAAAGGTGTAATCTGAGCCATGGCCAGTGCTCTTGACAAAACACCAAATCCTCATTCCTAGCATCATCTGCTGATTAGTATTTTCAAACGACATCTAGTAAAGGGACTCAAGTCTGCAAAGACAACATTCAGGCTTGATGCTCAAGTACATGTTGGTTCCCTCCCAGTTTTTGTAGTTAGTTCTAGAAAGACTGCCAGTAATTTTCTCTCACCTTTAATGAAGCCTCTCTTTAATCCATAATGCACTGGCTGGACTTCAATCTCAGACTGGCATTTTACTGAAAAATTTCATTTACCAGTGCCTACATCAATCCTTTTTGGCTCATTACTCTAGACTCTGGTACCGCAGAGACTAAGAGCATGAGCTCAGCTTCATGCATTGAGCCAGAAAGGACAAGACACATTAAATGAAGTTAAGCATTTGTGTATATCTTTTACAGAAGGATGACCCTAAGCTTTTGTGTATGTCATAAACTGATTATTTAAATGACAATTTTTTATATTGCTTCTCAAAAAATTATCAAGTTCAAGCACCTCTGAGAGAATTATTCATAATACCAAAGAGCAGGGAACAGAACGTGCACTTCAGTTCTGCAATATAATTAAGTGTAGTACCATTAAATATTAAAATACAGGGAAATGTTTTCACTGGTAATTAGTAATTTCTAAATCTGAGGGAACACTTTTTTTTACATTTTTCTCTGCAGTAGAAAGAAAACAAGCTCGTGAACTTCACTGAAGTTTAGTCATTCACTCTGACCCTTGCTAGTATAGATAAGATCAATTCATTTGTAAAGTATCTAACACTGGACGGTTGCCAAAAATCCATCAGTGTAAAAAACCTGTGCCAGCTGAATAAAGCAAGGTCAGCCTTTGTGATCTGAGGAGAAAACCAGGGTGAGAACTTGGAGCTCTTTGTATTTTCCTGACGCATCAGGATTTGAGGACTGACTTGCGCTCTGCCAGAGTGATCTGACCTAAATGGAAATGGAAAATTGAAACTGAAGACTGTAATCTTGCTCCAAGAGGATACATAAAATACACCTAAATGAATGACCATCTAGCCTTCTAGAATTTAAGGGTGAAACCATAGTGTGTGCTTTTGAATTCAATTTTGAAAACTCAGTGAGTGAAAAGCATTTTTCAAGTTCTGAAGGACCAGAAAGAAAAATCCATAACACAACCACACAATTCTAGGAGCAGTTTTAGTTTCCATAAAACACTTAAGTTTAACAACACATCCAGAATGGTGACTAATTATTGTGGCTGAAGGCAGCGATAGCTTGAGCACTGAGGATTGCTGACATATCAGCAACTTTGGTGCAAATGTACACAGAAAGGGCTCAGAGGGCTCCTGCACCAACCTCACCCCACAGACGTTAAGATCATCATGAATCACTCTCCTGCACTAGGCACTTTAAACTCTGTGATCCCAATATCCAGTTTTGGGCTAGGGAATGTAAATAGGTTTTAAGCCTGAGAGATGGAGCTGGATATGGAAATGGGAGCCACGAAGAAGCACTGAAGCCCAGGGTAACTCCTTTTGTAGGCCATGCAGCGATCTCTTCACAGACAACTCCACAAAAAAGCCTGGTTGCTCACTATTTGTTTGGCAAAACCACACGCACAAATATTTTACAAACAAATGCATTACTGTGGAATTACATGACTCTGCTCCAACAAGCTCTGCAGCAAACATGAGTATTCCCAAATTCTGATGGATTGGGCTCACCCAACATTTTTTTTCTGCTCAGGACAGCAGCTTAATAAGCATCAAGTTATGATACAAAAGAAGCACAGGGAGCATAATTACAGCCATTGAAAGGCCATCCTCTCCTGAAATACACATCAGATATAGTTCTAGAAACACAAAACCCTAATACTTCCAAGAGGAGTGAACTGAGCTCACAAATGGAAACTTATGAACCCCAGAACTAGACGCATGCTGGAAACTAGTGACTGTTTTGGTTCCTTCCTGCTCTTTTCGCTTGTGGAACTGGGATTAAGAACAGTAATTTATAGGCTCTGATAGTCTCAGCTTGTTTCAAAGGAAAACCTCAGGATTTAAAAATGAGTATCAATTCCTCAGACATCAAAGCTGCTAGTTATAAAACTGTGGTTTGGTTTTCAACTGTTTCAGGTACTTGTACGCCTGGAAAATAATGTGGTTTTCAAACCAGATCAGTTGCTCTTATAACAGGCATCCTTTCTCCTCAGAAACCTTTCCTTTCCTTGGTCCACAGAGACACATTAAGAAAGGCCAGGTGGAAGAAAGCATTCTCCAAAGATGTTGGCTGTTAAACTTGCAGCTATGAAATACCACAAAAACCTTTCAGGTCACATCTTTTGGAGTGCAATCAAGATGCAATATTTTGTTTCTGGCAAAGACATTTTCTCAATAAAAAGACTGCAGTGCATCTATTTTTCTTCCTTCCAGAAGTCTTCTCCAGTGCACCCATATATACATATAAAATTGTGGAAGGGAGGAAAGGGAAAAAGACATGAAATATTTATTCTAGTACGTGTTACAGAAACTATTCAAAGCCTATTTGAAATTCATAGACAGCTTCCACCATTGCAGCATCACTGTACACCTAGGAAGGCTTGTACATCACAGATTTCCTGCGTTCAACATAAAGTATCCTCTTCCCTGTTTCATGCCATTCTTCCCAATTAAATCACCAAGATTAAAGAAATCCCTTTACATCCTTTCTGTCCATGCCTCTAGTATTTCCAACCTTTCTGTCTCTCTGTCTTTGTTCTTTCCCACAAACACTGTACTTTTGGGTTTTAACCTTCTCTCCCAAGGGATGTGTTTAAAATGGCTGCTTTTCTCTGAACTCTTTGTAATTTATCAATACCTTTTAATGGTCTGGTACATACACTGAACATACCTCAAGAGTGGTCTCAGGAAAGACATGAAGGTGGGCATTTTTATTTCCCAACAGCAAGAAGTGATTTGTACAAAGAAATGAAAGTTGCAATCACTCTTTAAATAAAGAATGATTCTTGCTAGTGCTACAGCGCCTTTAGACAAAAATCAAACACCAATAAATATTCCTTGCACTGGTAATGTATTTGCTACTTTAATAAAACTATGCAGCATACACATATGCTGCAGAAATGAGTAACTGTCCTTATTTCTTAGACATCATTACTGTGTCTAAAGCGTATGTCCTAAACTGGCTTCCCATTTTGCGTGGGAAATAAGCTACCGAACGCAGAGAAAGCCCCACAGGCGATGCCATACTGCTGCCAGAGCTGCCTTCCACTATGTACAATTACATCTGTCTCTGCCCTGTGCTTCTTGCCTTGATCCATCTAATGAAGTTCCAATGAAGCATGGATATTGCACGTGCAACATGCAGTAACAAAAAAATCACAGCAGAGATGTAGAAGTGCATTACAAGACTGAAGGATACTGTGCATGAGTTAGAAAACAGCTCCTCAAGACTTCAGCAACACCATCAGTAAGTAGTTTCTTCATTACATTAGGCATTACATGTAATGCCTAACTGAATATTCTCCAAAAGGCACTTTGCAGACACACAGACTAAACAGGAAAACATTTTAAATCTTCCTTTTTCTACAGGGAACTCATGCGAGAGAGAGATTTTGACATTCTTTCTGCTTGTTCCCTGATTGTTGGTTTCCCCATCTCTTCCTTTCAAATTAAATGATACATTATGTATTTCTTCTGGCAGGCTGCTTTTAGCATACTGCTGTGGTCTAACACAGACAGCAGAGTTAGGTTACCGAAGGGCTCAATTCCCCCGCACCAACCTGCAGCTCCTCAGAAGCTTTACCCTAGTCTCAGCTCATTACTACCTTCTCTTTGTTTTCCATGCAGGAGGAGTCAGGCATTTCCTCTCAATGCCTGGAGGTCTTGAGCCTCCCCCTGACTTTATACTCCGGATGAATGACACAACGGAGGCACATCCCCTCCCTGTCCATAGAATAGGAGAGTGAAGAACTAATTCATACAAGGTGCTTAATATGAACAGGACTAGAGATGGATGAAAGGAATTCCAGCTTTGCTGACTCTCTTCTTTCAGTCTGCTCAGTCTGCACCTTCTTACCCTGCCTGTAGGGGTTTGGTTGGGTTTGTTTTTTTCATTTAAAAGCTGAAACAAATGCTTCTATTACATACAGCTAGAAAGGCATCTGGATCAGTCACTTATAATGCGGACTCTCTATTAGGTTGGACTGCAAACGGAGGAGGCTGTAAGTACATCCTGCCCCTGTACACTTAAATTCAGAAGACTGAAAGATCCCTTCTTCAGGCACTACTGTAGCAGCACTGCCAGCACAGCTTTTCAGCTACCACAATGAGAAACACCCATAGGAAAATCCAGAGCTCCACAATGCAAATATTGCCTTTGGTTTAGTCATGAACAGAAAACAGTCACAGGCACAGAGAACACTGTTGTGATTCACTCGTTTCCAAAGCAAACACAGATTTCCTATTTAAGGAACAGCAGATTTTTAGGGCCCTCAATTAAAATTACTTGTTTGAAATTGAAGTTAAGCAGCCAAAGCTCAGAAATTACAGATTTCAAGTTCCTCCTCTGTCCTTTTTCCCCCTTGTGGGAAACCATTCTGTACAATGAAAGGAATCAGGGTCCTATGTAAAAAACAGTGCATGACCAGACATCTAAAAATAGAAATGTAAGATGCCCAAAGCAGAGGAAATGAGTCTTGTGCTTAACAACTGCTATTTGACTTTATAAACCATCAGGTTCTTCCAGGGCAGTTCCATACACTCTTTCCCACTCCTGCAGAAAAAAAATCCTACAGTATTCAGTTGTACTGCACACCAGCCATTTGCAAGATTTGAAATGGGGAAGAATGTGCCTAGTCCTCACAGGGGATGGTTCTCGGTGCTGCTTTGAGGAAGCTTGCTCTAGTTCCTGTCCATGCAGGCAGCAATCCTGCTCAAAGGAAGGAGCAAAGAATGCCTTGCAAGGAAGAGTTTAAGTCTCAGCTTTCAGAGAATTTCCTTAGAATAGCCTTGGTTCCCTTCATGGAACTTCTGAGTTCCGTTCAGCCCTTCTGGCTCCTTTCACTCAAGAGTCAGTGCCCGAGTGCCTGGGCACCCTTGTGGCTGATGGCCCCAACCAGAGCAGCCCAGCTCCTTGTTGACACAAGAACCAAATATCTTACAAGAAGAGGGTGGTTCTGCATAATAGTTTATCTGAAGTACATCAGCCTTCATGGTTTACCTGGAGACACAAACAACCCTCTGGCGTCAGCACACCACCTCAGCAAGTCTCCACTGGTCACACTGACCACTCACATTTTGGCATCCATTATGCTTTTATTACAGCCTGCATCAGGCAGATCCATCTTATCTGGCTTGTGTCTGGTTCCCCACTGGACTCCTTTGTTTCTCCTACTCTATCCTTAAGCAGGCTTGTAATTCATGTGGTTTCTCTGGCAGTGAGGTTCAGTTGGTATGTTAAATGCTACTTCTTTGAGCTGTTCTTTCTAAGGTCAATTCCTTCATTCAATCCTACAAGGCTTCTCTGTTCCAGGCCAAGCAACATAGTAACAACAATCACACTCCTAGTTTCTCTTCCCATAACATCTCTACAAAATATTCTGAATGCTGGAGGAAACTTCCTTACATAGCATGTTGGAGAGGACACAAAAAATAACTACATACTTTCTCTTATTCTTGGAATAGTATCATCGGGAGAGGGGAGGGGAGGGGAGAGGGAGAGGGAGGAGTGGAATAAGGGACTAAAGACAAGAAGAGATCCCAATTTTCCCACTCCTCTCCTCCTCCTCCAGTAACTGATATGTGCTTTCCTGTTCACAGTTTGCTGTTGGTCTCTTGACCAGGCCCACTGAACATTCAGGTAAGAGGTGCTCTTTGCAGGATGCCAGCCTCCTCCTGAGGACTTCAAGAAAGACTGGGAAAGAGGATATTCCTCATGAGAACTCAGCTGGCTCTAAGCAGCAGCCCATGAAAGACATGAGAGGCTGCGGAGCTCAGTCCCAGCTGAACTTAAGGACCTGCTGTGGTCACAGACACATTGGATCTATTCACAAAGTAAAACACTATTAACTACAGTTAATTAACACTGAACAGTGTTGGGCCATCTGCATGGAAAGGTCAATTTTCAGATACATTTAACTACTTAAACTGTGATTTTAGGTAATATAGAGATGCCTTGACAGGTGGAACACTGCAACTTTTGAGCTTTGCTCTCAGATCTAAATGCCAAATGGCACTCATTGGCAGTGAATGATCCTGGCTCAAAGTCAAAGAAAGTCTTCCCAAGCCACTTCACAACAAAACTATTCAGTTGTTCCCTGTTCAACTTCCAGTTCATTAAGTCTGTCTGCTGGGCCCCTGATCTTTTTATCCAGCTAGCACGTGGCTCATATTGTTTCATCTGTTTCCAAGATTTACTTCAACTGCTTTGGGATGGTGATGACAGAGAGAGACCCAGCAATAGGGGGCAACTGCATAAAGGAAAAAAAAACTCAAAAAACTCACATAATTTAAGTGGGAGAGTGAGATTTCTTTCTGCCGTTTGTTTCAAATCCTACAGTGATCTATTTTAACACAAAATGATGATCAGCAAAGATAATTTTCAGAAGGTAGAATGCAAGTGCCTATCTCTGATACAGCAGGACCATTGTTCACTTTGGGGGCACACAAGGAGAAGGTAATACTTGCACAGATGTCTTAGAAATTGAAGCAAGCCTCAGAACCACATATGGATGATCATGTATCCCTCAACAATCATCATCAGCAGCAGCAACAAGAAATTATGAGGCTGATAAACAAATTCTCTTCCTTTCCAGCTGTTTTTTCTTACAGTTTGCCTTTGTACTGAATAGGCATCTCCTCGGATATTACAATACCAAGCTGTTTTAGGTATTTACTACTGTTTTCTTTCTACATAACTCTGCTTAGGACATGGGAGTGTTATCTTCATCCCCACCATACAGGAAGGAAAGTGTTTACCACAACCTATTCAACATCCAACAGAGAGTCTTGTCACAGAGTCGAGCCTGGAGCCCACACATGTTATTTCCTAGTCAAATCCTTCCACACCTAAGTGCTTTCAGAGAGCCAGTCACCTATTTTCTTACACTCAACCTTGTTGAACAGTCATGTCGATTATACTCTCCTCTACACATTGCCCATTAGATGCTCAGCCCTTGAGCCTGGGAAGCTGCTTATTCCAGTATTGCAAAATTCCCATCACCTGCAATTGCAAAGTGGTATCTTTGAAAGGTTAAAAATCCAACCAACAAACCCAGGCAGCCAACATATGTAGCATGAGCAAAATTTAAAAGCGGTTTAAAAGTTTTGTGGTTTTACTTTTATTTTGCTTCCTACTCTAGGGACAACAACAACAGCAACTGGCCTCACAAAAGCCACACCACTGAAGAAGGGGATGTAATTGCCATTCCTTAAAGACGAGTGTCCTGACAGAGGAATACACTGAATGGTGAGAAAGTGAGGTCCCTTTTTTAACTGAAGGGACAGTTATAATATAATAAATAAGAGAAATATGAAGACTTGATTAACTCGCTTCTCTATTGTTCTACTGTGATAGAGACCATGTCAGCACAGGCTACTTGCATGGCCTGACACATGCAAAGATATTTTCTGTGGAAGGAGTCTTATTTAATTTTTCTTTTTTCAAAGACAAGCTTTTGGGGGTCGAAAAATTTTAAGAACAACTTCGATTTTCAATGCTATAGAGGAAAGGAAATAATCTGAAAACATAACTAAGCATTACCCAAAAGATCTGTGAACTAAGCAAACAACTCAACAAGCCTTCTTTCTGAAAGTCTTACAATGCTGTAGAACATGACTCCAAATTTCTTAACATCTAGGTTTCACAGCATCATTCAAATAACGATACAAAAAAGTACCAAGCTTTTAGACAGACAAATATCTGTAAAAAGAGAAAGGTCCTTAAACTCTATGTCCTACTATAGTTTGTGATAAATTAAAAAGACAGAGGAGATTTGTTCTTATTTAAATCACCAGGGATCCTTACCTCGAAATTCGAGTCCTCTGAGCTGAAAGGTGACAAGGCCATTTCCAATTTCAATCAAGTGCACAAAGGCATTTAAATAATCCGATGCCAGAATAAAACAGTCTCCTGTGTTGTAGTTTCCCCAGCGGCCCAGAATCAAATCTCCACAAAGAGACTCCTGCAGAGATCTTGTCAAATGCTCATAAAAAATGGAGTTGAGATTATTGTCATCATTTCCTACAACCAGAACAGCACACATTTGTAAAGAATGAAATTTATAGTATACAAAGCCACTCTGCATAAAATTCCATGTTCATTCCTGCTTAATGTCTTCCTGATACGTTACACAATCTCTATTTCCTAGCTGTCCCTTCAGAGAATCAGGTCTGAATTTTTTGTTTAATATGAGCATTATTGTAAACAAAATATCAAATTATTGATAACACATTTTTCAGGCTTACTCAAATAACCTCTATGTTTTACAACAGCAAGAATTTTTTGGCTACATTGAAAGTCTCTGCAATGATAAGTTAATGTCTACATACTGTTCTTAATTTAAATACACCAGAAATCATTATTATTTCATTACATATGTTTAAATTTGAATATTTTTTCTGAGATTTTTAAAGACTTTGGTCACACATCTTCCAATGATTTTGTTGGGATTTTTTTCTTTTAGACCTCCAGGAATTTTTCAAGGGTTTTTCCATTAAGTATCTGCTGGTACTTTAGATGAGGATACTTACTTTAAAAGAGTTTACTTAGTATATCGGGTAAGAATGAAACATTCACCACTAAAATTGCTACCACCTTAAAAACAGTAGCTGTCCAATTACACATTGCTTGGACCAAATGTCCAAAACACCCCATCACAGTCTGGAAGTTTCATCTCATAAAGGTCTATGTCATTTAACTGCATTAAAAGGATCACTTTATGATGGTGATTTGTGAAAGAGATTGAACTCTCACAAATGCCAAGATAGTGCCACATAATCCACGTGGTGTTGTCTTGTGTTTGCACTCTTTTACATAATATATGCTTGACATATGAACTGGTTTTTTCTTCCATAATGTATCAATGTCTCACCTTCAATACTTCTAAAATGCTGGCGCATAAACACATGTACAAACCAACAACTTGCAGGTTTATTGGTATGACGGTGTATGTGGATACATATGTACATGTATATTTAGGAGCAGATACATGCATATTTAGGAGCAGATCTAATGTGGAGGAAAAAAAACGCAGAAGAGGAGACTTTCAGAGGCTATAGCTTTCTCTACGAATTGCTCTTCAATGCAAGAGGAGCAGTGGGTGTGTAACTGTGCTGTTTTTCATCCCTGTGGACATTAAGCAGCCAGCCCTGGTATGTACGTCCATGTGTGTGCGTATGCCCATGCATATAAATTCAGCTATACACCTCCTGGAGTACATGTGGTCAAAATTTAAACAAGCCATAAAATTAATCTCTTAGGCACACACACAAAAGTAATGTTCTGTTTGAGCTACAGGATAAAAAATATAATTAACTTATCGCATTTATAATAATGCTAAAGGTTATTGCTATCAGATGGCAGAATGGCCTTGGGAAACATCCTAGCTCCCTGCCTCGAAATGATAAATAATTAAAGAGCACTATATATGCTTCAAATTATTAATACCTCTCTTGCCTACTTAGGCACCCTGGATTTCACCCATTTCTGCTTGAAGACATGTATTTGTTCATGCTACTGATGTAATGGATAAAGGATAAAGGGGTGGGCATAACAGCAATAATTAAAATGTAAACGTCTAACTTCACAATACAAGCCCCTGCCACCTCAGCAGCAAAATAAAATCAGCCACAGAACACTAAAGCAGAAGAACCCCATATATGAAATCTTGGTCTCTCTCATTGAGACTGGGATTTGGTATGAAAGACTGGTATCGGTTTCTCCTGAAAAGGGCTTTATCCCACCATACACTGAAGAGTGTCAGATGAGGTACCACACACTGTGTCCACTGACTTGCCAAAAAATGCTCTCACTTCCTAGTCTCACAGGAACAACTGCTGTAGCCTGTGGAGGTGCTTTACACAGCCATGGATTGGTGCTCATTTAATGCAGTTACCCAGCAGAACAGCCCACCATCTTTCCTACTTCTTTCTCTTGCAAATTTTTCAGTTTCACTTTTTGACTTCTCCAAAAAGGTTTCTCTCCAGGGAAGAGGAGATCCCTGTCAGCCCAAACTGCTCAGCAGTAGGGGCACCACTAACTTACTGCTTTTTTCCAAAGCCTTTCCCTGGCCACAGCTGACCTCTGAGTCCAGATAGGGTGTCTGCTGCATGTTCCACACAAACAGCAATGTTACGATTAACCAAACAATTCCCAGCCCAGCAACACATAACTGAAGAGCAAATTTACTTGTCAGGTCACACGACTTAAACTGGTGCTCTGCTAGATTTAAAATGCTCTGGTTTGTTCACACAACATTTACACCCTTTGCATCTCTTCAGCTTCCCCAGCAAAGCCTTACCAGTGTAAATACATCACATTTTGCAAATCAAACAAGACACCCAAACTCCCAGGCCATACCTGCATCCTTTTCGATCTGAATTGCCAGTCTGGTGTTGGAATGGTCCGATCTTTTGGTGCTGGAAATAAAGACATGTTGTACAGCCAATTCTTTTCTTAAAAAAAATACAATTCTCGTAGTAAACACATCTATTTTCTTTTTAACATATCTCCTCATTTTGAGTTTATATCATTATGCAGTTCACACTCTAATCCATTCATCAGGCATGCACAGTTATTTCAGGTCAGTATTGCTACTGATATTGGAGCTTATCAGCACACAAAAGTGTCTGTGGCCTCTCCTCCTTTGTCTCAAGCCCTTTCTGCCCCATTTTCCTTCTTGTGGGGCACAGTACATTCAGAATTTGGCATTTGTGATAATACACAACACTATGTACTTAAATAATTGAACTGGCTTCAGAAACACATCAGTCAGATGCCACCAAAACAGCAAATAGAAAGAATATTTAATCAGTCTTTCTTTCCTTCTAAGCCTTAAGGGAAACAGTTGGGCTCAAGGAGTTTTCTTTGTGTGAAAATATTTTTGTGGATGCGTAACATCTATGGAAAAACAACAACAAAAAAATCACTTTACTTAGTTTGATATTTAGCTAGGCAGCAACGAGTGTCCCTGATCATTCTTATTGCTTGAAAAAGAGTAAATTACAGGGCCTTAGTCCATACAGACAGTAACCCTGTCTCCCCTATTAATGGCACATTCTCAACGCAGTATTTTGATTGTAGTGGTGGAACAAAAATACCACAGGAAAAATGGTCACAAAACAGAAAGCAACTAAAAGGTAGATTGGATTGAGCTTTTACTACTACCTGTAACAAAAAACACTAATAAAGTCTGAAAATAAGGAATGACTAAATCACTCTGGACCAGTATGTGTTAAACAGAAGGGAGTGATTTTTGTGGTGACCAGGGATATTCAAGGCCATAGCACCTCCCAAGCCTTCGGGGTACAAGTGAAAATCTGGCCAACTGAAATGCTATAGTAAATACAAATTTCCCTGAAACACTGCTCTGGCAGGAGTGTTTAGGGATTTCGGGACACTTCATTAAGAATATTGGCTCAAGAGTTTTGCCTTCAACCACTAGCCTTAGCAGAAGATCTATCAATCAAATATGTAAATATTATCATTCCTTGGAAAATGGGGTTAAAGCAAAAAACAGAGAAAGACCAAGCTCTTTGTCCCAAATAACAGTCAGCATAAGGTTACGTGTGACAGTGGCAAGAGTCTCATCTGTTCAACAGCCTGTAAGCACAGGGGAAAAGCACCACAGCAGCACCTCCCCTTGCATGGGAACTGAGGGAGACATCCAGGCATGGTCCTCATTGTGTCCTTGGTTGAATGGTGATGAGGGTGCCATAGCTAGGTGGGATTGGCTAAGGTCTGGCTCAGGAGGGTGGGGAGCACAGGTCATAGTTGAACAGGCTGATGGCTGGCTAGTCAACTTAAAAAGCCTGAATTTAGCTATTCACTACGAGAAACTTAAGACATGCCCCAAGGAGACTGCACCAAAGAGGATATCAGTTACATGGAAGGTTTTCAAACACCTTAAATAACACTGAAAAAGGATGGCGTAAACCCAAGTCTCTGAAGCACAGCAGAGACTCTCTGAGAGTCTTCATGTCCTCATCTTAGTACTGGTTCCCAGGACTTCCTGTGTCAATACACAGGTTATTTAAAAGGTTGGAAGTTTCTGAGTTGAAGCTACAAGCTCATGCTGAATCCAACTGTGGGAAGGAGGCCACTGATGTCCCTAATGTTAGAAAGCCTTTTCATCCACTCCCTACAGTCTCCCCCAAAAAGCTGTGGAAAACTGATTGACAGAAAAATTGCACACAGGGTTCCATTTAGTAGACAGAAGAAGAATAGAATTGCTTTCCTTACCAAAACCAACTGATTTCTGCTCTAAAAAGGCATGTTCTCTACTTTGAAAAAAGCACGATTGGAGAAAATAAGAGTCTTAATTAAAATTATTTGTAATTAACATATTAAAAACTTATTTGATGTATTATTTATCTGCTGGCTTCTGGTTGGTTCAGCTTATTGTAACTGCAATTTTCACTTCCTATGCAACAGAAAATGGCAATGGGGGAAGGGCCTTCCAAGCAGTTTGAAATTTAGAGAATGATTTTACTTCAAAAAGGGTGTCAGAATTCTTCCACTCTGATACATATCTACCTGCATATGCAAGAGTAAGCATAAACATTATTACGTTAGGGAATTAAATCAATTTTCTATTCTCAGTAGAGAAACACTGCTGATTTCCAAATGCATATGTTTTAACATTATGAGACTCTTTATTAACTTTCAGTCCCTCTGAAATCAGTGCCAATATGAGGTACATATTAATACTATTCTTTACCCCAATTTTTTACCAACCTATAAAGCATTTCTGTTCTTGAGGCATATTGAGTCCCACACAAATCAACCAATACCCCAGAAAATTCTGATCTGTAAGACACAGGAATCCCTTTGCCCAGCATGCAGCTCTGGCTCCATTTCTTTCCCCCCTTTTTTGTTTAGAGAGAAAGATGCATGAAATAATCAGGGAAAATCACAAGTGCTTCAGACACTCCAAAACAGACAGTGCAGCCTGACTGGGAAGAAAGGAAGGAAATAGAAGATCTCACAAAACCAAAACCAAACCGGGCTCAGTTGAGGCTTTATCCTCCATTCCAAGCACAGTAACAATTGTTTAAGCAGCTAAAACATGGGCCTCGGGACATGAGACAAGATTTACCTTTTCAGACACTATCAGAAAAACATAAATATTTATACAGATATTTTGAAATATAATTTTATTCCATTTTTTGAAGACCAAGGGTAATATAGGCAGTTCGTGTTTGTAAAGTAAACTTCTGTCCTAAAATTCAGTTTTGGTGAGTAAATGCAGTCAAGTAATCCATTTTGGATTTTGAAAGTCTCCTACAATTATTAGTAACCAAAGCTATGTTTATATGTTCTTGAAGGCCATGGGAATTTGCATAGGATTAAACTATAATCCTCTGAGCCTAACAATCAAACCAGCAATGCCTTTACTCCGGGGCTTTTCCCTCTCAACTAGGACTTCTCAAAGTGAACTTCTGGGATTAGTGGGTGATTTGGGCTTTCCTCCAGTGGCCTCTTCCTTTAAATTTGGTTGTTACCACTCATCCAATGTGATAATTAGTTCAGTAATTGAATTTCTTCCTGAATTGCATTATTCTTTGCAAACCAAGAGCAGGTCCTTCGGCAATTGCCCTAGAGAGCAAGTGATTGTGTTTGAACAACTTCAGCTATGTCTTCAGCAACTCTAAAGTCAACATCATGCTTAGTTCCTGAAATATCTATTTCATGATCTTTTAATCCACCATTTACATGGACACTGAGACAACCCACTGGTTTGGGTAGCACTGTCCAAGCCATTATAACCATTGCTTCCCTTTGCAAAAAGAAGATCAAGTCACTTCCTATAATACCTTATCCAAAAATACTGCCTGGAAAGATTTTCTTCTCCCACTTCAGTCTCCTAGTTTCCTTAGAAAGGTAGAAAAAAGGCTGAAGGGGATTTAGGCAGTCTGGGGAACATACAGTGTATGGTGAGCATCAGGCAAACTGAGAGAAAAAAATAAATAAATCATTGATGTGTTTATTTCCAGAAGATCAAAATAAAATTCCACTTCTTTTATCTGCCTTGCTGATGCTGAGTTTTGCCCCAAAACACAAATTCAAGATTTCTAGGATTCCTGCTGTGAAAAATGGGATCCTTACTTTGAAAGAGAACAAAACAAAGAAAAGCAGTTCCCCTCCGGGAGATGCAAAGATGCCTTTCTAGGGTGGATCCAAAATTTTTCTTTGTCTGTGTCCAATGAATTTTAATCCATCTTACCATGACATCTAACAGGCAAATCTAACAGAGAGAAACTTTACTAAGCTGCAGCCCTATGATTATTCATGGGAATCTGGAAAAAAAGTCCTCAGTATTTTCATGTGGATGTCTGATGCTGCTGGCACTATAAACAGAAGGCTTAGCATTAAAAACACAGTAGCAGTAGGCTACGACGTGAGGCTGAGGGGAGAATGACATGGCAGAATAAGCAGGCACCCATGAATATCTGAATGACACCAGAGGCAAAAATGATAGTATTAACTGGAAGGCTAAGGATACCCAAATACTTTTAAATCAATTTAATCTAAAACTCAGAATGATTTCAGTGTGATTATAATAGCAAAGGCTGACAGCCCCTTCATGTGTAACCATACCCACGTTTTCTGGGCAGCTGAATGAAAGATACACCTTAGGTTTAACTCACCTTAATAAAAAAAGATCTCTTAAAAATGAAAAGCAATTTCTCCTTCCTGATCACTCACTCTGATTTTTATTTTTCATGCTTTCTTCCTCCTTTCCTGACTTGGCCAGTGTTTCGTCTAACAATAATAAAAAGTGGCTTTCACTGCACACTAGGAAACTGGGGGAGGGCTAAGGTATAAAAAGTCCCACTTGTTAAAGACAGTGCTGTTGAAGCATCCTTGTAAGACACAGAAAGAACTTATTATCAATAATGTTTCTTGTTCTTAGGGTTTCTTTATTTTCTTAAAAAGATTTTTATAACTGATTCTGAGAGCTTCTTAGGTTTACTTGGGGGTTTTTTGTGGTTTCTTTTTTTATGTTTTGGAGGGGTTGGTTTGGGGTTTTTTTGTTGTTGTTGTTTTTTAGTAGGTCCTAAAACTAAAATTGAGGTAATTTGCTGAGATACTACTCTCAGCTTTTTTGGCATATTCTAGTACCTTCCCCGAAGATGAGGTTTCTGTGCTCCTGCAGCAATACAGATGAAAATGCAAGATGTAAATTTGAGATCAAAAGCTGAGTGCCCAAACATGCATTAAACAGTGCACCTAAGTGCTCTGACATTCAAAGGTTTAGCTGGGGAATTCACCTCTTATTTGTAAGTCAGGTAATTTAAACATCTGTGTACTCTCAAATATTCACTAATGCTTTACCAAAATGTCACCAACATTCCTGCATTTGTCTTATTTAGCTACTGTGCTACTTAATTTCTTTCCCCTTGTCCAAGTATGCTGCTTCTTTTAAAAGGCATTTAATCACCATCTGCAGATATTTTATACTAAGCAACACAAGACGCTTTATAAGTGGAAAGATTACACCAACTGCACGGAGACATTTGTGCTCACTCTTGCATAAGTGGAAAAGTTCTGGGACCCTGATGTTCCTATGAGGATGGGGCTTAGCACAGGACTCTGCATCACAGCTGGACCTTGCTATCTGCAATTTAAATTTTAATTTAAAAGCAATTGTTTTAACTACATTACACAAAAACATGCATCTGAAATAGTGTGAGTTAGTGTTATTTTTCTGGTTGTCCCATCATGAGCCACCACAAACATTACAGGAAAGGTACGAGCTGTGCCCAGTTCTGGGCAAAGTGCTCTGCAGGACTGATTCACCTGGGCTTTGCACTGGCTGATGAGCCCATGAGTGAAGTGGCAAAAGCCTGAAAAACTGTAAGGACCTGGAAAGTAGAAAGGAGGTGATGAGAAACATCCTGTTGAAGTTTTCACCAGATAGAGAGCAAGAACAGGGAAAAAAAACCCCAAAACAAAACAAATGTTGAGAGCTGATTCAGCAAATGAGGCCAAGATGTTTTTCCTCCTTGACTCCACACAGAGACACATTGTTTAAACATCATAAAAGGAGGAAAGGACAACTAGGCATTTCAGAATCCATTCTTGATACTCTTTACTGCTGATAACATGTTTTCATGCTTTTTCAGTGTGCAATACTAAAATAGCATATACTTAAGATATTTTAATTCTCATTTTCAGACTAAAAGTGACTGCTTAATAATAAAATTACGAAGTTGAGATGGCAAGAAAGTATGAGGAAAAACAAGATTAAGACAAAGACTGGTGAATGATGTCTTTCAAAGAAAGCCTATACCAGAAATATTATTTAAGTTCATATAGATATTTCTCACCAAAATATGAAGAGGGGCAAAATGGAAGCTAACCAAGCCATTTCAGTGCTGTAAGTCTGCAAGTGCAGCATCAGTGACACTACATTAAAAAACAAGAAAAATTTTACTGCTACTGTGCAGTTGTACAAAATCCAGTCTAAAACAGGGATAACTTCTAATACCTTTTTTTTTCATTTCAAGGACTGTTGAGAATGTTAATAATTTACAGCAGTTGTTATGGTATCCTCTACAGTACTCTTCAGACTGAAAACACCTCTGGTATTTTGAGAGCAAACACTTCTAGTTAAAAGACTTAAAAAAAAAATCCCCCTAGCATTCATCCAGTATTTACCTAGTCCCAATGAGTACAAAGTTTCAGAAGCAATTCTAAATGCAATGGTGACATAATTCTGCATCTTGCATTATCTCAGAAAGAAGCAAGAGATAGTTTACATTTTGCTCTTATAACCCCCAAGGCAATCTGGGTCCAGTGCATACCCTTGTACACTAGGGGATAATCAAGGCTTGAGCACACTGTGGCACGAACTATTCCCTGCAGCTATCTGTACACAACTTACATATCACCTCTGTTAGGATAGTTACACTTGCTGAACTTCTCCTCTGTGATCTCAGCTTTACTAGTTTTCACATTTTGATAGATGTGGCTTGAATAAGCATTTCCTTGACTGGAAGGTTTGAGTTTAGTACTCTGAACCTCAGCTTGCCCCTAAATGTTTGATTCATTAAATCTAAAACAGGACATGGATCTACATTATCCAAGTGAATGGGATGAACACTTCTTGAGAACACTTATTCTTAAAGAAATTCAGTCAACCCATTTCAAGAGGTTTCCAGTATTCAACATGACAGAAATTTCATGAGTTAAATTGATCTCATTAGATTTACATAATTTGGAAGCTAACCTTTAGATGAACAGATTATAAATTTTTAGTGCCACTGTATATCCACAGAAGCCCTCAAAATATAACATGCTTCCTTATTTCTGATCGGAATCCATTCCCATCTTTCTCTTATGTCCTGTTGCTGCTTTCCTTCCCAAATGTCTTTAAAAGTCCTCTTCTATCATGCTGATGATTTTTTTCCCTCTATAGGTCCGAGTTCTTGCTTATCAATGTCTGTTGCATTACCCTCTCAGACTTGTCACTGCATGCCTTTTCCTTTTTAGCCCATCTCTTTCCCTGTTCATTTATCCCACTTATGGTTTTGATCTCTACTTGTGTTCCTCCTGATCTCAGCATGCATTCCTTTTCTGATGTCTCCCTTCTGTCTCTATTCTGTCCTCTTAGAATGTTTCAGTGAATCTGACTTGTGAATGCATCTTTAACTCGGCAGGGAACTACAGAGCACTGAATCAGAATGCGCTCCCAATTAATTATCACACATATGGCTCCTATTCAATTAGCCTCAATTTGTTTTACTGACTGCCAGGGGCAAAAATTTGAGAAGAGATGTTACCGGTTAGAGAGAGACTGCCAAACAGTTAAGCTACATTTTTGAGTTTCGTATAGCCTCCCTTGGGTGTGAAACTCTGGGCAACTCAAACAACACGTACTTCAATACCAGACCTATTTGAGTAAAGGTGCCTTGTTTTCCTTGCCTATCCTTTCTCACCTTTTCCCAGTTGAGTGTGACTCCACACACCGAGTCAAGTGATGAGCTGAGGGCTGAGTTGGAGAGGAGGTGTGAATACCACCATGCTACAGCAAGAGGCCAAAGGGGCACACGTGCACACAGGGTCACTTATTCTAGGGGGGGTCACAGCTCAAGACACTGAGGGGAAGGTAGTTTCTAGCAGGGCTTATTTTAGCCTGAGGCTGTACCTGAAACAACACCTCCCACACCTGAATGCTGTGGCTCTGTCACTCCACAAAGTCCTACATACCTGCTGAAAGGGATTAAAGACTCCCAAACCAAGCAAGTGTTGAAGGTACAAGTCCATGGGCAATACTGGTGGTGTGCAATGTGAAGATATACAGTGGTTAGGCACTACAGCAGGGAAGAGACAGGGAAGGGTCTTGAGAAGACAGTCAGATGAGTAAGTCTAATGAATAACATGTAACTTCAGAGAGCTCATGAAGAACTAAGGCTGAAGTACAGACAAAGACGTTCTTTGTTCTTCAAACGTTTTGGTTTTCTCTATTCTCTCTGCCAGTGCCAGAACCATGGCCACAAATGCACCTGGAGAACAGGGCACAACTTCCATAAGACCAGTTTATACTCATTGTTTAAACAGAGGAGCACTTTTTCCCCAAAAAAATTCATATTTATTGGGAAATCTGCCAGTTTTAAGAGAAGAGTAATGAAGGAAAAATAGCAGCAGTTGCTAACATTTCAACTTTTACACCACTGCCAGTCAGGGAGTGCCACCACAATCAGCATGAATGCTATACTCAAGGATACACAAGTCAGCCCTCAGTATAGGCTGGATTCTCAAGGATCTAAGTCCCTTTGAAGTCTCCAGAAAGACTCTCACCAAATTCTAAGTGCTTTGTAAATAGGACCCGTCAGCCCTTCTGATTCAAAGACAACACCCCAAAATTTCAGACTAAAAACCGTTAACTCATTGTTTCTGTTTTGACTTTTATGTCCAAGGTACTAATAAGCACCCATTTTGGTTTTATCTACATGCTGATACTTATTTATGCTATTTTTGCAGAGTTCTAAATTAACTCAACTCTCAATAAAAGCCTGTAGGATCCCTGAGGCCAACTCAGTGAAGACCTCTCTTAAAAGCACCGCGGTCATCAAAGGAGCTAGCATCCATAAATGAGTAACAGCTCTGAACAAAGGCACTAGAACCTCAGTTCACTCTAAAGTCGTGCAACTCAACTACAGTGCTTCTTTCTGGTCAGTTCATAAAAAACAGTACAGGAATAGAAGCAGACAGAGAAATACAAAAATTAGCAGAGAAATAAAATCAATTTGGAAAAAACTAAAACAATCGCAGTGAAAAGTAAAACTGACTTCAATGAGGCTTTCATGCCAGCTAGTTGGAAATATTTAGGAAAGTTTGAACCCTAAGTAAGTTTGAACCATAAGTAGGGCAGTGACAATAGTCAGAACACAATGTTTCTGAAGTGATATTTGAGGAAAAAAGGCAAACAGTATCTCCTGTCGACTAGAGGCAAAAAAGGTTCTCCTGTGCTGAGGCTTTGCTATAAATGTTGTCTTCAGAGGTTCATGTACCTTTCTTGAAAGTATTCATTATAAATCAATGTCCAAGCCATTACTGAACTATAAACATAGCTGCAGTTGTTCCTCTGTAAACATCACTACTATGGAGGTCTAAGAACATGTGAAAAGTCAAACAATACACCAAGAAAAGACTAAAAAGAAGAAATCCAGTCCTAAAAAGAACAACTTGAAAGGTTTGAGTGTGCAGAACCCAAACAAGGCCCATGGACAGTTATGGGTGAATGATATTTTGTGTTCAGAGCAGGGGTTTTAACAGCTGTAACAGATGAGCAAGCTCACAGGGAAACCAGATGCACTGGGGTGTGTTAACAATAAGTGGAGGGCCTGTTATATTAAGGGAAAAAGGGAGGGAGCAGACATGTACTTTTCACAGCTCCTTTCCCCACACACGTGCATAATGTGGGGTCTACCCAAATTACGTGTACACTGGGAAAACTCTTCCCATTGCACCTGCATGTTGTTCACAATGGTTAGGTTAAGTGAGCTGGTAGGAAAAAGGAAAAAGCCATCTGCACTACATCTGAAGCAGGGCAGGTTTTCCTCACCCTCCATTTCCAGCTGCATTAACCTTACAGGTGGTTATTTTCCAGACCACAACAGCTGGAACAATAACACAGTGACACAGTTTTTAAAAATATGGAGAAAAGAAAGGCTTGCTCACAGTCTCAAACACAGAGAGGCATCCTGTAATGCCAGTCTGAGATAACTGGCAATTTAATTGCAGCCTCTTTAGAGACACCTAATTAATTCAGTTACATCGCACTGTAATTCACTCACTACGCTTCAAAGCAAATGCAAGCTGTGCCTTACCCAAAAATAGGCACTGAACCAGAAGAATAGAAGCAGGAAGGTGCAGGAGAGATGAACAGCTTGTAAACAGCCAAATCTCCAGACTCCTGGTGGCAGTTTGCTGTTTGTGGGGACAAGTCACAGCTGCAGCAGGGAACAGGCTGCTTGACGTGATCCAGCAATTAAACCCACTGGGGAATGAAAGTAAACTTCCTACTCTATTCTGTCCATTGTCATATGCAAGATACAAAGCAAGATAAGAGGAAGGGAGGAGAAGGACAGAGTCAGGCTGCAGCGTGACAAAGTATTTGAGGAAAAAAAAGCAAAGCTGGGGAATTGAACAACAGTGTTTAAACAAACACTTTATGCTTTAAAGTGCCTATACATTAAACAAGATTTACTGCTATTTCCTTTTCTCTCTCTGACATCTATAGCCTAATCATTCCAACAGCTGTGAAAATAAAGACTAAAACAGCACTCTTCGAACTGGAAAGCAGGACCCAGGCTAACAGCAGGGCAAAGCCAGTGTTGCACCAATCTTTAAAAACAAAACCAAACCAACAAACAAAAACAAAACAAAAAAAAAAACCCAAATGACCATGACCGCAAAAATAAACAGAGAGGGAGAGAAAAAAATTTCCCATAGTTAACTCCCACAAGGTGATCAGTTCATGAGGAGCAGGCAAACCTTCACGTTTTACACCCCTCTCTTTTCAACAATGGCAGTAAAAGCTGTAAAACTGTGATTGCATGAAAAGTTGTTCTATCTTAACGTCCTTACTTTTTCTTCTTCTTAAAGTCACCCTTCCTTTTACCCCCAAAAAGATCCCTGACCTCAGTGATGTATTAGTGTGCTAGACTCTGCATGCAGTGAGTACCAAAGTGCACAGTAAAAACAAACAGCATCTGCTGATTGCAGGGAAGAACACCCATGCTCTGTGCACACACTGCAAGAGCACAAACAGGCACAGTATGATTCCTGAATTTTGAAGAGCCTGTTAGGAATTTCACAGTTTGCCTACTATCCAAATGAATCTCTTTCCTTTTTTTACCCACTTGAGTTCCTCTATCTCCTTGAAAAAACAAACAAACCATCACCTTAATTCTCTAAGACTTTCAGCTCCAGCTTGCATCATCTAGAGTGGAAGAAGCCCAGTCAGAAACCTGAGCACTCAAAGTCCTCTTCAGCTAGCAGAAAAAGTGGGACTAAAAGAAACACTGGAAATGGAAGATATGTATGTGTGCACCCAGAAAATACTAGGCAGAGACAACCAAACCAACATTTAAGGAATAAATGGAGCAGTTTTTAAATTTTTATTAAATTATAAAAAAAAATAACCCTGGAATTGACAAACTCTAACTTCATATAAATGTAAATGAGGGGTTTTGTAGTGGTCAATATAGCAAGGAAGTGTTTGGAAATGAGTATGCAAAGCAGGCAAAGCAAAAAAGGTATATAAAGTACACTGAAGGTAGATTTCCCCTGAGCAAAAGTTCCTGTCAACAACGAGTATGGAAACAGAAAAAAAAAATAAAATTGAAAGCTTCTGTTTTGTATGAGCTTATCTAATACCTATGACTTTCCATGAATACCTTGAGCTGAATTTGGGAAAATTAACTGTCAAGGCACTCCAAAAAGGAAATCTGTACAACTTTCCCTTCTGTTTGTTCTGTCTTAGATGACCTTAAAATTCAGTGCACATCTGGCTGTAAGGAATTGCAGTACAAAGACAGTGTAGGAGCCAGAACAACTTTCCATTCCAGCTCAAGTTCCTGATCCTATTTAACTATACAGCTCCAAAAGAAAGCAATTATGACATCCTTTTGACTTTTTAGATCTTGAAAGGTCAAGATTCAAAGCAGTAAGGCAACGCCCACTCAATTCAACTATTTTAAGTATTTTGTAGAAAATGTCATTATTCTTAATAAAATATCACTCCCTCCCGTTGATTTTTTCTGTCTTTTCACTGTGTCCTTCTAATAAACCAGGAGGTTTTCAGTCCCACTCTCACTCACTCTGGTTATTTTCTCATGTGAGCAATGAAATACTGAAATGGAAGCAGGGTAAAAGAGAATCAGAAGTGTTAGAGACAAAATGAATACAAATTTAGGAGTCATCATTATATGTGCATATTGTGGGATGCCACAGGTTCAGGCAAACATTTATTTCAGTTTGACAATCTGAATCTTCTACAAGGCTGTTTTGTACTCCTGAAAGGTTTTTGACAAGTAAGATTGTGGGCTTTAAGTGAGATCCTAAAAGATACATTAGAATTTCTAACAAACAATAAAGTATGATTTTTTACAAAGAGTAACTTAAGCCTTCATGTTGAATACAAACTTGCAGTTATTGCTTATTTTGCAAGGACAAGCAGTGGTGGATTAAAGTATTAAAATGGTTTGATTTTTTTGCACTTGGGGTTTTACAGTTTATGGGTAAAATAATTACCTTGCTTTCCAAATTTATTAGCACCAACTTCTTCACTTCCCTTAGAGGGAATAGCAGATGGGTGCTACTGATGAAAACAAGACACCAACGCCCACCCCACTCCACCTCCCACTCTCATTAAAGTATCAAGCATCAGCCATTTTTTGATATTTCCTTTGAGTATCTCCTGTTCATTTTGTCCCAAAAGATTAGACAGAGCAAAAGCAAATACAAATGATCCCCTCTATTTCCTTCTACAATAACCTAGAGACTCAACACTAACCTAGCTATATGGAAGTGATGTGCCTACAACTGGGTTTGATTTTCTATTTGGTACCTAGAAAAGAAACCAAAGGCCTTCAAAATGCTCTGGTTGAATTAAAGTGTGGCAGATGTTAAAATCCCCACTTCCTACTTCATATTGTTCAAAGTTTTCATCCAAAAATGTAAAGCTTTCTGTGGGATTAGTGGTAGCTTCCTGCCTTTCCATAACTGCCCTCAGCTTCACTCCCTTGCAATAATTAATCTGTTGACCCAAGCAAAAAAAATGTGTGAGAGAGAATTTTGTTAAAAGCTGACCCCAGTGTACAAAACTCAACTCCCCTTGAAAGGTTTTCACAAATCTCATCATATTCAGAAACAAATACAAAGCCTCTCTATATGACTTGGCTCTGTCCGACTAATTTCTTTATAGATGAGTACATACTTATTCATTTGACACAGGTCAGAATCAAACAAAGTAAAACTCTTCAAACTAAACAGGTCCTTTTCCCTAAAAGATGGAAAATCAATCACTGTAATTTCTAGTTTTGAATTCTCTTGAGGTTCTCAGATACACCAGCAGCACCAATACAAGAAGCATGGCCAAGCACATAGCACTTCTCACTGGTCCGGCCAAACCCTGACTTGGTCAGTATAATTTTCACTGTGTGTCTCATGTCACTGTTCTGTAGCTGCAATAAGTTACTCTGAGCCTGCCTACACATTAGTAGGGAGTGAATAGCTCATGCACTGCCCAGAGCACAGGATTCAAAGGACTCACCCTGCCCACTCACTGAGTCCAGCCACTAACGTCGCAGATGGTTATCCCTTGCAAAAACTACCTCTGCCTGGAAAAAGAAGTGGTTCCCTGTCTCCAGTACTCCTCTTGGGAGCCCATTTGATCCCAGTTACAGAGAGCTTTCAAATCCTACTGGGCAAAAGAGGCAGAAGTTATTCAATCTTTATGTCCTTCTTAAACTAAATGAATGGCAGCTAAAATCTGACAACCAATTCTTGAGTCAAGCTCCAAGATCAGACATAACAAGTAATGACAATGTACAATCATCATCACTTTGCTGCGAGAGTTACCTGCCCCATCCCAAAGGGTAACATTTAATCAGGCTAGTTAGTATAAAATTATTCATGCAGTATGACTCCTTGTGCCAAAGGCTTTACAGATTTAGTTGTTAACACTAGTTAGCTGACAGCTGAGAGTTTTACTAATTTTTTTTTCACAGCTCCCTTAGTGTATGTCTGTACAACAAATGCAACATGATGCCTCATCTGTAACAAACCAATAATTGCTTACATACATTTTCAGAAATAACCAAATAACCACAAAATAGTAATACCTCCAGAAATGAAACTAATGAGAGAAAAACCTTTACAAATAACAAGTGCAGAAAATTTTGAATAGTCTTACTTGTAATTTTTCTCCCAGAACTTGATCGGTCTTGCATATGATGCAATAAAGATGACACTACCCAGAAATGGACTTAGTGGTGTAGAAAAGACTGAAGTGGCCAGAGTTTGAAAAAAAAGCATAGCAGAGTCTGAAAATTGCAAGTTAAGGTAACACAAATGATTTCATTATATTTTAAAACACTCTTTGAACTACTTTTTTTGCTGTTGTTTATTTTACCAAAGAGGTGGTAAGTAAAGGAAAGGAAGGCAGGCAGTGCCAAATTACCCATTACTAGCATGTAATCTGAGGCTCTTCAATGCTACACAGTTGTAACAGAGCTGACATGTCTGAACAGAGTACATTATTATCAGGGTGTCCCTGCCTAAGCTCTGCCTCAGGACAGATCCTGAGCATAGGCAGTACAGTTAAGTGCACTTTTCCAGCTACCTAGTGTACCTTCTATAACACAGGAGTGCCTCTCCAGAGTCTGACACAGAGTTCAAAACCCACACACACAAAACCAAAAAATCACTTTCTTGGAAATTCTTCGTTCTCTGCACTGGAGTCTTGCTCTCACTGTTCCATTCTGTGAGTTTCTGCTTGTTTTGGAATGACCTAGTATGTGGAGAAACTATGCCTCTATAATCCAACCTGCTGGTTTAAAGTCATGCTTTCATGTTAATTCTTACTGACAATTTAATATCCATGCTGACCAAAAGGTAAAAAATGTTCAGCATTTCATACTTTTTGAAATATATACGAAATGAGAAGGTGAGGACAGGGGAATAGTAAATATCACATGTAAACATCACAGTGAATGCCTGAATCCATAGCTTACTTTAAATGTAAAGTCATATTTCAGACTGATGAAAAGCAAGTTAGAGATGGATAAGGATACTGAAAAAGATGCAAATCAAAAGAAACATGATTAAATAAATGCAAGCAAATAAAATGTTAGGCTTAAATTCTTCATTAATTCACACCACATCCACGAAATCTAAGAAAAAAAAGACCTCCAAGTTGGCATAAGAGACCAGTTGTCCTTCCTTACACCTCTCTTGGGATGCAGGTGCAAAGTAAAGAAGCCATGAACTAAGGAACCACTATCCAGGTACAGTGATCAAGCGCATCTTAAACTAAATTTCAGGTTAAATCACCCAATAACCACAGTCTTTTAGCTTACCCTCTTATAGCAATATACTGTATGTGTCTCCCACAGTCTCTGAGACCTCACAAAAAACACTTTTACCCATGTAGCATCATTCTTGGTAGAGCATTTCCACACAAAAGCTAGCTAGCCATGCTTTCAAAGCCATTTGCAAAATCTAAAAACAAACGTTGGTCAAAAGATATCTCTCAAATCCCTCAAACTCACTAAAAGAGAGTGGTCTGGAATAGTGTCTTTGTGCATTAAAGAGTTTGAAAAATGATCTGCCTTCAGAGTCTAAAGTTTAAAAAGTGACAGAGAGTACAGAACAGAAAGCAAGCACATCAAAAAAGTTAAACTGTCACATTACACTGTAGTCATAACCAAGCACTGGTGTGAAAGATGAACAAGAATTTACAAGTGTCAGATAAGGGAAAGAGGCATAGGAGTTGAAGAGATGAAAAGAGAACAAGGAGGACAGATAAGGACAGCAAAGCAAGTTGCCTTTTTTAAAGCAGGTTATAATATCACGATTACTCACAAAAAATTGCCACCATCATAAGTTAAGACATTTTGCACTCCACTGTTAACTGTTCATGTCTAAGACATAATCAGTAGCATCAGGGTTTTTTTCCTAAAGGACATAATACTCTACTAAATGGATGATGGAAGACATTTCCCATTTGACTTGTGAGGAGTGATTTTAACTAACTGTTTCATATCTGTAAGTGTGCCACAAGAGCAAGTTA
Source organism: Corapipo altera (assembly GCF_003945725.1). Lineage (NCBI taxonomy): Eukaryota > Metazoa > Chordata > Aves > Passeriformes > Pipridae > Corapipo > Corapipo altera. The sequence continues at coordinate 1,364,132 of NW_020884923.1, forward strand.
AAGCCTGACTCTCTTATGTATAGTTGATGTGGGCAATTATCTGTCTTTGGGGATTTTTTTATTTGAGGGTATCCAATTTGTTTTTATTAGGTAATTTTTTTTAATAACAACACTTTAATTATGTCTAAATAAAAAACAGGAAAGAAGTGTCAAAAACTTAGAAGCATACTTTTTTGCACTATGTCCCAAATGAGGTTTTCCGTGTACCATCTAGGAGCAGAAGTTGTTTCTTTGTGAATAATGGATTTTCTTTTAAAATGGCCAAAATCAAATTTTGAGAACAAAAAAACCCAAACCTAAAAAAATCTTCAACCTGAAATAAAGCTTTGTATTTGGAAGATTAACTCTTATAATTTAAAAATCTCTTTAAATTCAAATTGGCTTCAATTGAAAGACTGACATTTTCAAAATCTTCCATCCCCTTCTTTTAACACAAAACTATGCAATAAGGCCAGCCAAAATCCTCTGATTCTCAAACCCCACATTTTTACTTGCAATTTCTGTAGGTCCCTGCCAGGCACACAATCACCTAGAGAATGGGAAAATTAAGTGTCACAGGCCTTCATTTTCTGATGTTAGAGCTGTAACCCTGAAACAACCAAAGCCAAAAACTCTCCTAACAGGATAATCTTGACTACAAACTCCTTCCTCCCCCCCCCCAATTTCACTGTTCATTTATTAGATAAAATCCTCCTTTGACCTACAGATTACACTGACTTTCTCAATGTGCTGATATTTATACATCCATAACCTCATCTTACCCATTTAAACACTAGGAAAGTTGCAGATCTCTCCTCAAGCCAGAAGTCCATTCCCATTCCTGGTCTTCTGGGATTAACAGGAACTTCGAGGGATCATCTATCAGACACAAGCAGGATCAGCTAAACCTGTATGATTCCTGATAGACATCCACCTAAATTCCTGAAGAACTCTAATGGTCGAGACTCCACAACCTCAACCAGAGAAAGCTCCACACATGATGCCCTTCATGCCCTGCATGCTGGAATCTAATGCATTAAAGCGTGCTGAAATACTCCTATCACTGAGCTCTAAGGCAAAAGTTCACCAAGGCACTTCAAAATTTAAACATTTACATCCTGTTTGCAGATGTGATTGAAGCAATCAAGAGCCACAAACAATTAACTCTGCAAAGAAATAGCAGGCTTAGTGCCTCTGCAAACTGGAACACACATTCACCATTACTATTTGCAGGGTTATGATAACAGCAAATAAAAATTATGTGCAAAGAGGCAGAGTTATTGTTGCTGTGGGAATAGTAATTTAACCATTTAACCATTTAACTTAATTGCAACATTACTTTAGAAGACATATCTGCATTTACAAAGCATACTACAAATATAAATAATAGAAAGCTAGGCTAGATCACCTCGGCAATAGCTCTGTAAACAAACTAAATCCTGGTATAACTACTTTCGATTTTACAAAACTTAATCGGTACTTTTATCGAGAGCAAAGTTACCACTGCACAAAATATTAGTGACCAAAGGGAAACCTATTGAAATATAATCTCAGTTCTTAAAGGTTTTGCTAAATAACTTCAGATACACTTCTCCTGCAATTCACACCTACAACAGAGATGAAAATATTTTTTTGTTGTGAAATTCTGGAATGATTTGCTACAAATCACCTAAAACTCTTAGATCACTGCTTTTATAATGCTTTTCTTCCCTAACTAGATAGTTTAAAGCTTTCCCTCTGGGAGTTATTCTGTGCGCACTTCCTTCTGTCTGAGGCTCTTACTCTTTATTCTTCCTATCTAGAAACATAAGCATTGTTAATCAACATTGCATATGTTTCACAGCAAAGAGCAGAGGGAAGAAATCACTCAAGGGGAAAAAAAATCCCAACCCCGTGGAATGAAAGGGACAAAGACTTAAGTGTGTATATCTAATAAACAGTACAAAGTAAACTCTTCAGTAAGTCTAAATTAAAACCACTTTGTCAACTCTTCTTCCACAACTTTGGTTAGCAGGGAAGGAAGAAATTAAAAGTTAGTATCTGATAATGCATTAGCTGTCAATAAACTTAAATTAGTTCAGTTAAAATGCTTTATTTTGTATTAATTTTTTTCTGTATTCAGTCAAGTTTCTAACTGAATTTGACTTTAAACAGAATGATTTTTGTTCAAAAAATTCGATATACATTTTTTAACCCTAAAGAAATTTGGGGGGCATTGAACTCTGTGTTTTACTCCCCATACTCACAAACCCAATATTCACAGCCCTGTAACAGAATGAAAACAGACTTCTTCTGAAGGACTGCTTTAGTGTTGATGAATATATATTGTTACTTACAAGACAGAGTGGAAATGTTAAAAAGGAGAATGCTTCTCAGTACTCCAATGAAAAATTTGCATTAAAATGTTAAAACCCCTCTGCTTCTGAAATAAAATTTAAAAAAAATCAGGACAGTTGCAGCAGAAATTGGCTTACTGAAATCTGAGATACCAATTACAGGCAACTGAGAAAGGAACTAATATTTGAGAGCTCAGTCAGCCACGAGCCCAGCACTTCACAATATGTCCATCACAACATTTCTTTCTGGATACATCAAAAGTCAGTGCTGAGGACTAGGGAAGTAAGTGATCTGCAGAATGTGGCTGGGTGGGAAGTGAGCAGGGATAAACACACCAGTTTGAGTCAGAGTTCAGTTTCCCAGTTTCAGATCCCATGGAGGGGAAAAAAAAAAAGGAGAAAACACTGTTTCTTGGAAGGTGTTCTAAGCATTTTCACATTTTAAAATAAGTTACCTAATTAATAATTAATACCTAATAATTTCACACCTTGTTCAAACACTGTAAATAAATTACATACACGACGAAGAATTTAAGAATAAAGAAAAACTAATTTACAAAGGATATGAGGTATTGCAAAGAGCTGAGCAAAAACATGGAACGATGATCCCCAGGCAATCTGCCAGGGAGCAATGTATGTCATGATGAACTGCAACTTCTGCAGTAGGTCCCACAGCTGAAAAAAGAAAAACAGAAAAACATAGTAACTTTTTAGGCACCAAGACAGTTTCAAAACTAGTATCTGAAAGAGACACTTTAGAACTGTGCCCTGGAACAAACATGAAATAAGTTATATTGTGTTATTAGCTTTCATGGGTATAAAGGTCTTAACTTCAGTAAGGCATAAAAGTACATTCTTCATTCAAAATTCAAACTTGCAATGAAGTATGTTTTTAACCACCATACTGAAGTAGTTCCCAGATTACCTTTAAAAAGTATGTCTGCTCTAATAAGAAAGTGGGAAAACAGGTTCTGATATTCACTGAATATAAATCACCGCAAGTCAGATGGTTACAGAAGAGGAGACTCCAGGAGAAACTGGATATAGTGAACAGAAAAAGTTCAATGTGTAACATAAGCAGCTCTGCACATTGAAATCTGACTTATTTCTCAAGAAAACAACATTCTTATTTGTTGACTTAATGGGAGAAGCCACCATGATGTAAGCATAGGCATGGCATTAGTCATGAATTGTAGCTGCATTTTCAAGACCATTGTACCATAAAAACATTGCATAAATATGAGCTTTTATTGTTGTGCAGTAAAAACTGAAAACCACGATGAATTTACTTTTGCTTTCCGTAAAATATGCTTGGCGCTGTAACTAGCATTTTCTGATTCAAGAATGATGTGTGCTTGTTCCCCAGAATACACTTTATTCCCTGCCATTTCCCTTGGCATCAGGCCAAAACAGATCTTATGTCTCATCTGCATCAGGCCACCAGATTCGTATTGCAGAGTGGGTTCCTGACAAACTGTCAGGAAAGATTTGGCCATCCACAGACATTAGTGCTCAACACACATACAAGCTGACAGTGAAACAGGAGCATATGCGATATTTCATGCTTATATAGCAAATACACGTTGAATTTCTTAGAGTAATTTTTTATTTGAGTTAGTGAAAAACAAGATGTTGCCACCATCCTGAAAGACACTGAGACTATATCAATACTTGTACAGTAAAATGCCTCCAGGAATGTTCCCAACCACTGCTATTGTGCGTGTTTTTAAATTGTTAGAAAGGCTTCTGGGAAGGTTTTGGTCTGGCCCAGCTAGCACTCTTCCAAGCAATCTCCAAGAATCCTTTTGAATGAAAACCCTCCACTGTCCATTTTGCATACAGGCTGTGAGAGTTCATTAGCCAGACACAAGCTTCCCCACGACAGCTGGCCTCAGGGTCAGAGCATGGTTCTAGGCACACTTAATGTACCAGTATGCTGACAATCAGAGAGGATGCACCTTCTCTGGCCACCTCATTTCATCCCTTAGTTATCATGCCCAAAGTAACACTTGGCTGTCTGGATCAACAGTGGCAATGCACTTACAAGCTGTTTCACTGAGCTGCTCCATGAATTGTTGATAGTAATTGCAAATTAACTGTGAGGAAAGTAAGAATGACTAATAGCATTGACCTGTTTTGGTCTTCGTGCTACCAAATGATCAGAGAAGCAGCTGCTAACTCCAGTTATAACCCGTGTCATGCTATCTCCAGTTACAACTAATAAACCTTCCAGTTCAGATGCAAGCAGTGCTTCACATGCTTTCTTTGCTTTGGCATGACTCAAATTAGCAGCAATATGCAAAGTATAGATTATATTAACTTTGCACATATACTATTTAAAACAAGCAAAGCCCTGATAGAAACAAGCTGTTGCAAACCCTTCAAGGCATAGCCTGGTTACTCCTACTTAGTTTGAGAAACTCATATCTTGCTAACTTTGTTTTTTGTCAAAAATACTACATATGACTTGAAAACTACAGCATTAAAGTAGGCAAGTAAAACTGAACTGAAACTAGAACCAACATTTATTTATTTGAACCTCATTTAGCAGGTTGTGGGGTTGCTTTGTTATGCTTCATTTTTACTTATCTGAAATGTCTCAATGAACAGTTGGAAGAAGAATTGTATCTGCTAAAAGATTTAAATGAAGGGCTGGAAAAAGCTAATGACTTGCATCTGAAACCTCAAAAATTCAAAACTGTAGCACAACCCAGTGAAGTTCTGCCTGTTACAGATTGCAATCACAAAGCCATAAATCACCCCAGCTGTGCTCAAAGCACAGAGTTCATCAAAAGGTTTTCAAACCTCAAATAAAATTCAGGTTTTGCATTTGCTAGGAAACCAAATCCATGAGGACACCCTTCTGGCTACTTGTTCCATTACATAATTTTAAGCATTCTTTAATATTTATACATTCTTGCAAAACAGGCCATGGAGCCCAAGTTCTCTGTTTCATCTAACAAGTCCTACTACTTCTGCATTCACCACTGCTTGAACTTGCTGTTGTTTCTTTCAACACTTGCCTCTCTGCTAACACTTCTACAAGACAGGCAAAGGAGCTCATTTCCATTCACAAGAACACGAATGCAAGAAGAATGCTTTAGTGAACCTCTCTTAGTTTTTGAAAGCCTTACAACACCACACGCAAAAGCCTGGAAATGTGTGATTTTCAAGCTACTGCTTTCATTAAGAGTTGTCAAGTGCCTCTATTACCTCTTAAATCCCTGCTTCCAGGGCATGTTCTGCAAATCACCTTTGGAATAACTTGCCATTAGCATTTTACATATATATTTTACAACTATTATTGCTAAAGGTGATGTCCTCTAACAACTATAACATTGAGATTTAGGGAAGGGGGACTTGGCTTTACAGTTTCTCTTTTTCATTTTGCTAGAACCATCTGAAAAAATATTCCTCCTTATCAGTTTTATTCAGTTTAAAATATGCTTTCTCCTATATCTAACACAGGAATTCCAAGGAATCACAAAACTTTTCTCACAGAAAGAAACTGAAGCTGCTAAAAATTGCCTTCATAAAGAGGGGAAGCTTGTCCTCAGAAACAGCCATTCTCTACATGTAGCCATTTCGACTGCAACTAACTGCGTTTCAGTCTTCAGTAATCTGAAGACACTAGCTAAAGAAGAAAACCCTCATCTTTTTTAAATTGTCAGAAACAATATAGAATTAATTAGAAAGAGATAGGAAAGCCAAGGCCCATCTGGAGCTGAATCTGGCGAGGAAAATAAAAGGCAACAAGGAGGACTTCTACAGTTATATTGAGGGAAACACGCAGAATAGGAAAAAAACACACGTGGATCAATTGATGAATAGGGCAGGGAACCTGGTGACAAAGGGCACCGGGAAGGCCGAGGTACTCAATGCCTTCTCTGCCTTTGCTTTTACTGTTAAGCCTTCAGGAGTCACCAGTCCCTGAGACTTGTGAGAAAGCATGGAGAAATTAAGAAACCCTAAATAATGAAGGATTAGTTAAGGGTATACTGAACCAAATGCTTCCACAGAACCTGATGGGACACCTCAGCCCTTCTGTGATTCTGTGGGACACACAATTTATCCTCAGTAGAGTTTTGTTTGAATGAGGGTGTGAGGTATATTCTTTGCGCTAGATACAAAGAGGGAACCTTCCCATACAAACTAACAGTGGGAAAAAAAAATCTGCACTGAGTTTTAACCCTCTCTTTATAACCATTTCCTTAAACAAGTATAAAAGATTAATTTTTATTTAAGACTTCTGCATTTTAGTTTAGGATGATTTATAAAAGAATATTTGTTTTAAGCCTTATTAGATCATCAATGTTTTCTACAGTTCCCTAAACAGAACTATTATATGTGATATATTATTTAGGGGGCATAGAAGTTCTAATATTCCTAGATATCTTTACTCATGTGACAGTTTTGCACAGTAAACAGTTTTTAAAGTCTTTGACAAAGAGTTTAAATTATGGTATGCTCAGTGAATTTCAACCAGCATATTCCCACCACTGATGAGTGAAAGTGCAGAACATGCATCCATCTTTCATATTTATTTTATGTGGACAACATTTTATCTTAATCATCCTGAAGTCTTCTATGAGTTCTGAAGCCTCTACAGACTTCTGGTGAATCAGCTAGTATTCTATCTATATATATCTATAAACAAAGCAAAGGTAAAGACTAATCTTTTCAGGACTTTAAATCTGGTTAATCTTACTCAACCAAATTCAAGTAACATTACAAACTAGAAGTTAATGGAAATTAGTTAACATACATGAAAAAAATAAAAGATTTCAGGAGTCTGAAACATCACTAAAATGGGATCTCCTTTTCTCAGTTTGGTAGATTTCAATAAACTAGGCAAAGATTAACACTTGAATTTAAATGACACAATGTGAGATGCAGACTACGCAATGCTTTCAGCTTTTGGCAGCCTTTCTATATGTTTAGCATCTGTTGGGACTCTGTGTGGGCAGACTTCTTGGCAATACTGGGACTAAATAATGCAAAAACATTAACATTTTCTTGCTAAGTTTGAATTTTGCTGTGTTTTAAAAAAACTGTATATATATATTGTTTTTAAACAAAAATAACTGTCATATACATATGGCTATATGTTCTACATGCAACATAAAATTGAGAGAATTAAACAGTTAAGTGCAGAAAGCAATTATTTCCCCATTTCAATAAGTATTTCTTCATATTCCTCTTTAGATCCTGAGAACTTGAGACAATTTGAACTAAGATTCTGAGAGGGGTATTTAGTTTTATATGTTAAGCTAATTCTGGTCAGTTGGTAACTCCAACTCTTGGAATTAAATCCTAATATCTACTGGGTTTTGGGGGTTTTTTTGGATGGTTTTGGTTGGTTGGTTTTGTATGTCAATAAAAATTAAGATACATAAAGAAGGTAAAGTTGTGAGTAGGTATATGTTTATGGATATGAAATTAAACTTAGGTGGAATAATTTTACTCTTGTTAATGACTTTGCTTTGCAAGTCATTGACTTTCTGGTTTTTATTTAGTACCATTTAAAGCAAACTTCACCTATGAAATCCTACAAAACAAGATTTAATAGAAATACTAAAGGTTTTTAATGTTTACGTCCTAAGTCATTGTGACATTCTATTGGTGTATTTGAACAGCACTATGTTTGAATCTACAACAAGTACTTTCCAGGCTGTCTTTACCTGCATATGCTTACAGACATTTGAAGACTTTATATTGAGGTTTTCAAAATCATTGTCTAATACAAAATATACAAGAGGATCAAAACATAATCAGTCCAAGGCTCTGTTATCAAACCTTGGAGGAAGGAATATATTCCTGAAACACAGCATTCAGTACTTAATATCGACAGTGTACAAAACAGGCATGTTTTAAGCAGTTAAGAGTAACAAGCCTTGGAAGCCTTACAACTGAGGTTAAATGTTAACCAGATGTAAGTATGATGAGGATTATAACAATAAGACATTCATAAAACCTAACAGCCCTGGATCTGCTCATGGCAGATGCTGCTTCTTCCTACACTGTCAGCTTATAGTGAGAGCCCAGGGAAGGAGGCTGCAGCACTGTAAAAAAGTAACTTCCATATAGCCAAAAGGGCAAAAAGGACAAGATCAGAGCTCATCAGCTTAATATACAGAGGGTCAGACAATCAAAATAAATGATGAGTGCACTCATCAGCTGCACTGATCCAGCCTTTTCAGCAAAGCCTTCATAGGCATGGCTTCTGACAACACTATCTTCCCAGAAATTTCCTTTACTAAAGGACTGGGCCAGTACAAACCTCATGAAGTTCAACAAGGCCAAGTGCAAGGTCCTGCCCCTGGGCTGGGGCAATCCTAAACACAAATACAGGCTGCTAAGAGAATGGATAGAAAGCAGCCCTGAGTAGAAGGACTTGAGGGCGTTGGTGGTGGTTGAGAGGTTGGACATGACCCAGCAATGTGCACTTGCAGCTCAGAAAGCCAGTTGTATCCTGGGCTGCATCAAAAATAGCGTGGCCAGCAGGTCGAGGGAGGTGATTCTTCCCCTCTACTCTGCTCTCATGAGATCACACCTGGAGTACTGCATCCAGCTCTGGGACCCCAGCATAAGAAAGGCATGAACCTGTTAGAGTGGTCCAGAGTATGGCAAATAAGGTAATCAGAGGGCTGGAGCACCTCTCCTATGAAGACAGGCTGAGAGAGTTCGGGTTGTTCAGCCTGGTGAAGAGTAGGCTCTAGAGAGACCTTAGACAGCCTTTCAGTACCTAAAGGAGGTCTGGAGAGAGGGGCTTTTTACAAGGGCATAGAGTGATAGGATAAGTGATAGGATAAGGCAGAATATTTTTTAACTAAAAGAGAAGAAATTTACATGAGGTATGAGGAAGAAATTCTTCCCTATGAGGGTGGTGAGGCACTGGAACAGGTTGCCCAGGGAAGCTGTGGATGCCCCATCCCTGAAAGTGTTCAAGGGGGGGGGTTGGATTGGGCTTTGAACAACCTGATCTAGTAGAAGCTGCCCCTGCGCCTGTCAAGGGAATTGGAGCTAGGCAGTCTTTAAGGTCCGTTCCAACCCAGGCCATTCTATCATTCTGTGGTAAAAGTGGACATAAGCAAAAACACAAAGTTGTGTACTGAAATGCTCAAGATTTCTCTTTCAGTTCCTGCATCAACAGACACAGAACACACCTCTATCAGCATGAATGCACATGAATGTGGTCTTCAGTGACTAGTGAGCCAGACTGACCCAGCAAGTGGGTGTACATCTCCCTGAACCCCCAAGTCCATTTGTCCTACTCTAGTTAAAAATAAGAACAAAACACACACACACAAAACAAGAGAGAAAATTTAATTTGGGAATAGTGTAAGGAATTAAGTCTGACAAAGAGGTCCGTGATGGAAGGCTGAATGAAAAATCAATTAAACCATTCCTCCAATACTAAAAGGAAACCTGAACTGTACAGTGCCCAAGAGAGTTAAGGAGTCTATAGAAAATACCACTGGGATTATCCTGCCAAATATCAGATGTAGCCTTGGGTATTTTACTCAGCAGAAAGGGTCTTAAAAGGATTTATATGCCAGATATCAAAAGCTGAGGAAACAGCTGTGAGCCAAGAGAGTACAGATGATTAAGACATTGGATTTCAGTATGCACAAATGGTAAGGAATGGATTAAAATATGAATTAACAACTTAGTGCCAAAACCTTTGAAGTGAAACATCAGATTTAGAGAAGGATGAAAAATCTGAAGGGGAAAGGAAAAAGAGTGAGGCTTCTGACTTATAAGTAAATCAATGGGACATGCCAACTAACCAAGAGTTTTATTGCCACAAAGGCAATAAAAAGATCCAATAGGTTAATTACTTGACTTCAACAAAGCACCAAGAAGGTCAATGCACTTGGCAGCACTTTCTCATAAAATGAAGGAAAACAAGATGACACACATAATTTCTTTCCTGTCCAAGGGATTGTGTTGTGGATGTTGAAAGTTAAGCCTGATCAGCACAGGTCTGTCGAGTTGTTACAAACTGGCTGCCTTAGCTGGATCTACTTTGACATAAAAATCATCTTTAAGAAATACATGGTCTTTGATACTATGGTAGAAAGATGTATACAGATAAGGGAAAAATTCTTATAAAAATTAAAAAAAAAGTAGATTCCTTATTAGCTGGAAAATGTATTCTGGGAAACAAGAAAAAAGTATCAGACAGGGAAATTGTATACTTAAGTGAGCTCAGCAGGAGTAAGAGTACTTAGGCAAATGAATTCAGTGTTAATGAAGGCAAATTTAACAAGCTCTGCTTCTTTGATTTTTTTGCCTTATTCATGAAGACAAATTCAGAACCCTCAGAGGACTTGACGATAAGAAAATATAAGGTGATTTTATATTTTTGTATTGCTAATTAGTTCATCCACACACACAAATTAAGAGGCCATTAAACTGCCTGACAGTAACACGTAAGACACTGAAAGAGATAAGAAGTTGTAGTCCTATACATTAGAGGGTTAATGATACTGGATCTTATCATTCCCATGCAGATCCATGTAGTAGATGAGTGTAAACTACGGGTGGCTCCCTCTCTAGCCCTTAAAGGAAGCTACACAGATTTTTAAAAAAATCCATATTCCAAAGTACAGGTATCATTTCTCAGTCGTGCTCTACTGATGAAAGAGTTGCTGGTAAAAGAGATAGTTTAGTAGTCTGGCACACAGGAATCTCCAACATGCTGCTGGTTGCTCCCAGTAGTGAAGAGACTGGTAAAAAAAACCCTACCAGCCTTTTGTAGTAGCCACAAGCATACTGCAGCCAGAGGCATCCATATTCATACTACCAGCTGGCTTTGCTCCTTCAGCTCAACATCAGGTCTACTAGAGGTTCCAAAAGCAGTTCAGGGAGATACTATGACTCCTCTCCACCAGCAAAATACAGAGGATGCCTGGGGCACTGGATCTAATGGAACACCACATCTTTAACAGAGCACAGCAAAACAGCTGGGAACAAGTCTTGCCCTGAGCATCTTTGTTACCATTCAGCCAGTTCCAAATTGATATACTTCCTGTTTGAATGATTTGCATTCATTTCTACTTCACACTTAACAATATCAGTTCATCTTGACTTGAACAATTGTTATTTCAGATATCCTTTAAAAGCATCTCACACATCCGCCAAGGAGGGCAGTGCTGGGTATATTCCTATTTTACTTTTTTTGTTTGCCTGAAGAAAAATGGACTGGATGAGCTATAATATGCACTTAACCATCCCTATGCTCTTCCTCTCATAAGTTTTGCGTGCGTTAGAGTTTTTCCTAAGTTAAATATTGTCAGTAGACAGCAAAAGGATGCAAGAAAGGCCCATCTTTTCATCATTCCCAAATAGTTTATTCAAACCAGCTAATACTTCCACATTTTTTACTCTATTACAGAAAAAGTCTGAGGTTTTTTCTACCTTTAGAAGTCTAAGAAGAAATCTCTTGCATCCTATTATATATTCCACTTTTGCTACACCTATGAAGAATACATTCTGTTTTCTGTGGGTTTCCATTTTCACCTGATATGAACATTCTTATTAACCTTTGTAGTGACATTATCTCCTAAAAAGTCTGGGGAGAGCAACCGGCTCATTTGAAAAGTTTACACGGAGTCACGTAGACTGTCTCAATTATCTGGTTTGACTTGCTGTAGAATATACATCAGAGCATTACACCCACATATTTTTAAAAGGTATTCAGCTCTGATTTAAAGATTATAGACAACAAGAGTTTTGGACAGGAGAATCCCAGGCTGTAGCCAAGGACACAATCTGGGCTGGCTATGTGGAAAGTCTTGGTGTAAGAAAGATGGAGAAGTCTTGTTCCACTTGAATTGAAAGCTGCAATCATTTTCAAAAACAATTAAGAAAGACTTTACTAAATGTTTATCTTGCTCCCTTCCCAAGGCAATTTGAAAGACAAAACAGCACACTCTGCATATGCCTAATCAACTTTTAGTGTTTCCACATTCTGCCACTTGTCAAAATGCAAACAGCTAATCATTTTTAATATAGAAATTAATTAACTGTGTCACATTACTAAGTCCTAGACGTTAAAAAGACAAAAAAATCTAAGGTGATTAAAAAAATCCTTAGGAATAAAACTGAATAGACTCTTGTTCTCTGTGTTATCTCAGTGTTGGTGTCTTGACTATTTGCAGACAGAGATAAAAATCTGTGAGCAGCAACTTGGACTTCTGTGTCCCAACTTGTTCAGGGAGAAATAGGCCATTTGGAGCTTCTGATTTGATTAAATTATGTTAAATCAACATCACAACAAGGAAAACAAGGGAAGCAAAATCAGTGAGATATTCAGAAATACTCTACTCAACACTATTAGCAAAGTTTTATTCCATATAATCTGCATCAAGAGTCACTAGTGCAGTTGTGAATGTTCTTCAGAGCCTGGTAGAAGAAAAAAACATTACCACTGAGCTTTGAGAGCATGCAAAATTTTTTGGAGTAATCTTGCTTAAAAATTACCATCACTATGACTAAGGCACAACACTTCTAGTGTTCCCTAATTCAGAGGGTTATAAATTGATGTTTTCAATGTGCAAGCAGAAATTAGTCATGACTGTGTAATAAATTCTGCATAGCCAAAGGTGATGGTTATAATAGAGACTACTTCAGATTTTGTTTTTATTTGTTAAAACAGTTGCAAATATAACAATGACTGAACTACAGACAGAATGTGTGAAGACCCATAAAGCTTTTAGGAACAAAGGTGGATGCAGCTTGCTTAGGGTCTGTAGTATGAAATAAACACACATCATCTTTATCCTCAAGTGATCATATCCTTTACTGAAGTTTCACAATGCTGAGCTAATTAAAGCTCAAACCTTAATTAGGGTAAAGAAAACTTATGCCCCTTATGATTTGAAATTAAAAGGAATTTAATTGCTATCATCTGTAATGCTATTTTTCATATTGGCTCTAATGATCATTGTGTAACTGTGCATGTGCGTTTGTAATATAAATAATTCAACCACTCGACTTCAATTTTTTTTAATGGAACAAGGACAATTCCACTTGCTGAAATAATGACCTGCAAAATTTCAGATATTATTAGATATGAAGATGGCAGACAAATGCTAAAACTACATTTTCCAAATATGTCTGCAGTATAAGCTTTCAGTCTAGTAGAACAGTAGTTATTCTAGCAAACACCTCTGTTCAATTTGATAAGCATGCTTTATCTTACTCTTATTGCTAATGCTAGTCTTTCTACTGTGAACAGTAGCTTCCAACTACCCAAGCAATATTCTAAAAAAAAAAAACCCATTGAAAAGACTTTACATCTCTTTCTTACAAAAGCATGCAATAATCCACCGCAGTATTTTGTGATATGCTCAAAAGGTCACCATTTCCAAAAGAATTAACAAATAGCGAGACTCTCAATTTTGGTGTGCTAATTTTTTGATCCTGTAGAGAGGTTTTTGGAGAATGAGTTACAGGACTAAGTAAGCCATTATCCAGACATGGGATGTCGACTGATGCACATCACTGACAAACTTCTCAGGAGATACAAATCTACCCTTACTCTAGGGAACATGGTAATTGAACAAATACTGAAATCTGGCATAATGCTAGCAAATTCTGCATCTCTTTCACTGGTTATCTTTCACTCCAAGATAAGAAGGTTTAAAAATTACTCTAACCCTAAACCCTACTCTATGATCACAGGAAGGAGATTCTTCTTAAAGTATAGCTTTGTATCATCTCTTCTTCTGCCCTTCCTCCCCCACCCTTGCCTCCTCACCCTACCAGAGAGAAACAACAGGTCTGAGGGCTGAAGGCTTGAAGCAGGTGAAGCTCCTACTGGAGTGTGGTCCAAGAGTTCAATGAAAAGAGTGAGCTCACCAAGTCGCGCTTCATTCTTTCTCCTCCTCCCTTACAGCAGCACAGAAATAAACCAGGAAAAGCATCTAATTTCTCCTTCACTCTTTCCCTGAATGACTGTGAACTCCCAATGTAACACCAACAACCTGGGCCTCTATTTAAGAAGCCAGAAATTTCCAGGTGGGCATGGACAGCAGTATGAGCTGTTGCCCCTTGTGCAGAAGGCCTAAATATCTCCACAGCACATGCAGCAATTGATATGAAACCACGTCTTTCTCCTCTCAGAAAATAAGTGATGTTAGTGGGTCATACTTATACACGTAGTAAGAATATTTTAGAAAAAGAAACCAACAAAACAAGCCTGACAAAAAACGTAAAATACACCAAACAACAACAATAAAAAACAAACACCTTACCAGAGTTACCCTGGATCAACACTTTCAAGTCTTCAATATTTTCCCATGTTTTACCAAGGTATCAGTTAAACCTGCTTCTTTCAGTAAAACAGCACAGATTCCAAACTAAGACAGGATCTGATCTGATTCATGCAGAAAAGGCTTTTTTCTTTTTTAAAGTAAACTCAAGGAGAGTACACTTCAAGAGTTAACAATGTAACAGAGAGAAAGGAGCTCTGAGGTTAAGGACAGCATCACAAGGATAACAAACTGAAAACAGGAAAAGAAAAATGTTAAGGCTGACATTAGGAAAACATTTATTATCATGAGAATGATTAGATAATGGAATAATTTCCCAAAGGAAGTTGTTGAGTCAACCACTAGAGGCATTCAAAGGAAACCTAGATAAAAACACCAGGCGATTGATCTGGAGGGCAGTCCTGCACTAATGACCCAAGAGGCTCTTTCCAATTCATTGAGGAGTCTCCTCTTGACAACAACAATTCTGAACTTTACAGAGAAACACGTGAATGAAAAGTAAATGGAAAACATTGCAAAACCTTGTTTACATTGTAATAGATTTTTTTCTCTATAGTACCAACAATCTGTGTCTATATATGCATACATTACTTCCAAAAAATTCTAACGCATTCTGATCAGCACAGTAACATAGAGAAGATATATTTGCCAAAGACATTACAGGAGCTATAAAACTTGCCTTATGAAACACAATGGACATCATGAAGAAATCCAGCAAGAAATTTTCTGAAATGTCTCTGTAGTCAAATCGGAAGAAGATTACAGTAAAGCTCAAAGTAACAAACTGATTAATAGGATTACAGAATGAGGAGCGGAGGAGTTTCATCCCGGCAACTGTTATCAGGATAATGTCACAGCTGTAAGAAAGGCAGAGAGAAAAACCTAATCAAGTCACAAGGCAATAAATTATTAAGCTCTAAAATACAAATATCTGTATCAGATGTATTTTAGATTGCTATTTATATCTAAATCTACACAACTTATTTATTAAAAGAGCATAGGATTAGTATCAGAAATCATCACATTTATTTTACCTACATGCAACTTTGTGATTTTCCCTTATTATTATCACACACTTGTAAGCTGTAATAAAGAACAAACACTGTACTAAAAAGAGTAGTACTGACTACTAAAACCCAAGAATCTAGAACAGACATTTTTATATACCTTTAAAAATAAAACCTAAGTTTGGGAAATATCCTGACACTTTCATTAATATATTACTGTAATTTGAAAAAAACCCCTTGAATGCAATTTTTTCTTTTACAAGAAATTTCACTTGATTACAGAATTTATAATTTTACTCCTAATCTCATTACACATTGCCAAAATTCTGGATAGAAATACACATAGATGTGAAGTGCTTGAAATTATCATTGTTCTTGATTCAATGGTTGAATACTCTATACAGTAATTCATCAGATGAAAAGAAATCGTGTTGCACCTATGTCTTGTAAAATGCAGGAACTTCAATGTATAATGCCTTACAGGTCTGGTATTTGCAAAGCACATAGAAGGTTCTCCTTCATCTTGCTGCGAACCAGGAGAATACCTGTTGCCATGACTGATACTTGACAGGTCAGAAAGCTCTAAACAGGTTTTCATCATTCTAGCAAGGTTCATGAGCCTGTGCTTTTCCAGGTTTATTTTATTTTACATGGTATTTATTCATTATTGTCTATCTCCCATAACGCAGATTCAACTTTATTAGAGTGCAGGTCATTCTAAGGGATCACTGGGACCTCACTGTTGGAATGAAATGCCAAGCTTACCTTATCTTCCACCTTGTCAAAGCTGTTCTTTTCAATCTGCCCCAGATTTCTGACTGGAAAACCTAGTGACTACGCTAAATAGTCATTACAATACGCTAGATTCTGAAGTCACTAGAAGCCATCTCAGTGTGATACCAGCCATCCTATATGAACCAGGTGGATCTCTCATTCTTCAGAAAGAAGAAAATTTTTGCAACACGGAGAAATTTTCACATGGAAACTTACAGATCATAGAGCAAAAGGAAGACTTTTCCTCACCCTGTTAATACGCAGAAAATGTCACCAAAAAATGACACGGTATAAAATAATGTCCTCAGAGGTAACAGAAAATAATTTGCTCATTATCTCTCTTTAAAAATACTGCCACACAAGATGCATTTCCTGGGGCTTTAACTCCCAGCAGAGAGAAAGTAAGAGAGCATGAGAAGGAGGGGCTCATTTCTGACACCTCTGTGGCAGGTAACAGGGGCAGGCATTTCAGCTTGTCAGCATGGGTCCCACTATAACCAGCACATCAGCCTGTAAAGCTCAAGCAAATTCCTGGGTATGAAGGAGCTGTTCTGCCTCCTCTAAAAGCAAACTATTTCAGTCATTTAAATCACAAAGCAAGACAAACCTTCTTTAAAAACATATTCAATTTGAGAAAAACACTAACATCAAATCATGCAAAACATACCACCTCAGACACTTTTGGACAGAGTGGGATAATGTCTTCCCTTTTCTACAGCATGATGAGATCTGATCCTTGGGTGGTCAATAATAAGGAATGTTCCAACGACAGAAATCAGTATTTATGCATTAAAGCACAGAAAGTACAACCCTCAGTAACACTGTATATGAAAGCAGCAAGGAGAATCCAGGATCCCTTATGGGCTTATAGAGTTGAGAAAGAGGTAGGATCTGAAGATGAATGCTTCGTATGTGGCATTTAGATGGCAACTGTAGGGAAAGTATATCCAAGAGGAGCACCAGAGGAGAAGGGCTACTGGGAGCTTTGTGGATAGACCACAGTTACAAGAAAAAGGAGAAAACACGAGTTTTAAACCCAAGGTGATCACACAGACACAAGGGGGATGGGGAAGGAAAGGACTGCCATGGTATTCCCCCACAGGCCAAACAATCAGAGGCAGACAAATGTAATTACTTTCTTTAATCTCAAGACTTCTGGGGGTCTGACTCATTCCTTCTGAACACTTGAGGGAGGTGATACTTTAAAGTGTGATCTAGCTTGGAGGAAAGACTATGTAAAAATAGCACCTTCCTAACCCCTACATATTTGCTCCGTGCATGTATTCAGTAACAAATGACATTTTGATTACTTTTAATTCTCCCAGCCTTGCAGACCTACATAGAGGGATGAGTGTGGACTCAGTTTCACCCTGGACAATACACCTAAACTCTTGAAGCATCTTCCAAGTGCCTGAGGGGGAAAAGGTCAATGGGGAACTAGAGAGGCTATCAATGAGTGACTGGTGAGAGTCTCTGGAAAAGTAGTTGTCTGGGAGAAATATGTAGAAAATTTGACTAATGCCCTAGTCCAAGTTTTGGGCCCTAAAAGCAGGGGGTACCTTTTCCTTATAGTTCTGCAGTTCCTAAAGCTGTGTTGGTCCTCAGGAGAGTTGAATAATTACATTAACATGCAATTTTTCTATCAAAGTTCGTTTATCTAATACTTAAAATTAAGAATCTGTATTATTATAAACACTGAGGAACTGTCCCCCTACACCTCCAAGCAGTTTTTCCTGCTACTGGAACATTCCAAGGCTGTTTCTTTGTTTTATCATCTGCATCACTGTCATTCTGATAAAAGGACTGCAGAAACTCTGCTCACTGGGGATACTGCAGTCACTAAGCCTGCTGAATATCTGCAGTAGGCAAGTCACTGACTAAAATACTTACCATAAAAGGCTGTCTGCAATGATCATACTGTGAGACCACGGATCAGCATCACCAGTTCTGCTTAATATCTGAGACATCAGACTTCATCAAAACTTGTATGCTTACCTTTCTCAAACACTCAGTGCAGGACTACCCACTATTCTACACTGTTTAATATTTTATTCGGTCTTGCCTTAAAAGACTTTTGTGGTGAAGCTTCTGATAACTCCTTTGGGAAACTACAGCATAGTGTTAAAAATCCTCAGATAGGAAACGTTTCCTGATATCCAGCCTAGATTTCTCATTATCATCTGATTAATTCCAGTTACCCCACTGAGTTTATGCCCATCAAACACCTGCAGCCTGGTATAGTGTGCCTTGCTTTTAATTGACATTTAGACGTTTCATATGTATCTATATATAGCTCTTTAATCTTTTAATTTCACCGTCTCTCACTGGAGTCATGTCTTAGCGTGTGCTAAGGTAGTTTTGCTTTTTTCTTGCAGCAAAGCCAGTTATTATTGTATACTGAACTAATACGCGTGAAAGCAAACTGCGACAAGATTATAGGCTTATTTAAAAACAAATTCCATTTCTCAATCTTCAGTCTGAAACCAAATATTCTACTAATCACATGCTTTGAGTTACAATCTACTTACTGTGCACCAAGCTTCTTGTATTTACTAATTGAGAAAGCATCAATCGTGAGTGCATTCAGTATTATAGCTGGATATAAAATGTATTTCTCAAAGCACTGTAGCCACACATAGAGCCTTTCAAACCACATCAAATGAGCAGCATCTGAAACAGAAATTCAGATTACAAATTGTCATCAAATTATGAGCATTTTTTGCACTGCAATACCATAGAAGACATGAGTTAGCTCAGATTTATATTAACTGCATACTTTTAGTGATGCAGTGACCCTAGAGAGGCCTCCTCCAGCTCTGGCACTGACCTGGTTAATGACCTAAGGAACCCCATTTGACCTCTGTGCCTCTCCTTCCCCATCTTATAGTGGCCAAACACTGTTCATTAGACTGTAAAATATCACTGACCTCAAAAATGAAACACCCATTGAGATCTAAAGACTGAAGAATTATCAGGAGCTAGAAACTGTCATAGATATTTCCCAAAACACTTAAACAGCCACTGTAAAAACTATCTGCCAGGATTACATCATTCCTCAGTAGGGAATAACTTTTTTTTGCAGTAGACTTTTCAATACACAACAATACCACAGTTCTTATTATGAGTATTAACAAGAACTGAATGCTCCATGCAATTCAACTGCTATGAGAACATGGGTGAACTGAGTGCAGAAACACTTGTGTACAGACAAAAATAATGTCTTTATCTTCACATGAGCTCAGCTAGACAAGGTTATTGGAAAAACAGTGAATTCAAAAAGGCAGAACTTGCTATTGGCTCAGAAATAACCACGTCAGTTACTACAACCCCAATAATCTTCCCTGCAGAAATGAAAACAATTATGTGTACACATCCCACTCTCCTATACACACCTTCTCAATGACAGGCAACGAAGACATGCTGTATCAACAGATTTTTATGTTCTGTAGGCACAGCTGTATATTGGATAGGCTCTAAAAGAAAGATCTAAAAACAATTCTTCCAAATCATCTTGAAGTCATGCTTTGCCAATACCTTAAGCTAAGGCAATGTCTTTGCAAAAAATCTTCCTTCAAAAAATATGTTTCTTGCTATAGCATAAAAATATTTTGTCCTCTTACCACCTAAAGGCCACCTCCTAAAAGCTCCTACACAAAGCAAAACGTCCATTTTGGAACCCAGCTGTTTTCACCCATTCCTCTCTCCTCCTCCTGAACTACAGATTGTTCTCAGAGTTTCACTGACGAACTTCATCCATGTCCAAAGCTGAGCTCTGTGTAAGAACTCAAGCTTCAGTAAAGAGATATGCATATCACACAGACCAAATAGAAGGTAGCTGCATGAGCAGAGAGAGATCTGAGCAGACAATGCAGATAGAAAAAAGAGCTCGCATTCAGAGGAACTCCAGGGAAAGATGTGGTTGATTTGAAAATGGCTTACATGAATCTGTGTGGCATAAAAACAGTAGTGGCAAGGAAGGAGAATAAAAAACAGCTTAGTGTATCAGGGTTTCTTCCTCGCTTAGTCCTGCACTAGTTTCTACACATCTATTACACCACAAGCTCATACATCTTGAACTCAGCCTTTCCTCCTGCAGCCAGGCAAAACAATGACAAGTAATAACTGAGTTATCTCACATGGGCATCATGACAACTGGTCCAATAATTGCTATTCTATGGATTATCTGAAAGTTTGAGCAGCTCATCCAGAGTCTACGATAAACAAAGGCAGGAATAAATTTGTGGAACTGTCATTACCAGTTGCTCGTCTAATTGGAAGCAGTAATTTGTCTCCCCCATAGCACTACCATTGTCAAAAAAATAGAAAGCTGAAAAATTAAATTCTATGCAGTAAGAGCTCCTCACAGACATCTTGTTTTGTGTACTTGTCCTTTCATTGTCCACTCCTGACCTCTATGGGATATTACTATCCTTTTTCCAAGCTTCTCTTTCTATACAAACAAGGAACATTTAAGTTCAGTTCCTACATTTTTATTATAGGGCAAAAGCAAGAAGACAGCCTGTCAGACATATCTATCAAAGGGATTACCTTTTCCTCAGCCTGTCTCATCTCAGAACATGATAAAAAACCTCTGCACCTCTGCAGCAGCCTAAGGGACTGAAATATATATATTTTTTTACTCTTGTTTTCTAATACTCAACACCAGCTACATTGTAATAATTCTTAAGCCCCAAAGTGCAGGAATGGACCATATATAAATGAGGACTGCAAAAGAAGGAAAAAAGCCTACTGCCCACAGCAGGTAGCATGAGAAATGCAGCTGGATCTCAAAACAGAAGGAAATCCATCTGTGGAGATCAGTCCCGCAGGTCTCTACCTTCAACCTTTTCAAAAGCTGAGTCACCGCATTTAGGAAAACAATGTTTTCTGACAAATGAAGACAGACTTAATCAGGACAAGGTAAAGAAATCCTACAGTAGTCTTTCATGATTAAGTGATGAAACAAACAATAAAACTTGGGTGTTTATCAGAATTACTGGTTATCATGGACAGGAAGTCCTGAACACTGCTTTCAGTTGGGCACGATGCTTAAAAAGATTTATATTTCTATTACACTCACCTAGGCGTATTGGAGGAAAAGTTAAAAGGCAATCTTCAATCAAGTCTCTTGGGTACTTTTTTCATACCCAATCCTTGTTTTGAAAGGAATCATTTTGAAATACATGACTTTTTAAAATAAGAGAGATTTAAATCCTTAATGGATGGTTTTGCAGAGAGTGATCTAAACTCTTCTGTTGTCTAGTTGAAGAATAGACTACAGCCCCTCAGCAGACTGTGTTCTGACAATGCTGTCTTCAAACACTTCAGGAACATATATTGAGAATTATTAAGGCACGAGATCCATCAAGAAATGACAAGCAAGCTTTTGGCTGGTAGCAAAGGTAAGATGAGAGCTGGGGCAGAGAAGGGAAGCTGTGCTTCTCAAAGCACACTGCCTGCTTGCAGAAATAACTGTATCAGAACAGGAAATCAGATCTCGACATCCTAAAATATTGACTGATACTCGCATGTATCAGGGCACTACCCACTGAAGCTAGCAGACAATAGCAAGAACAAATTTTAAAGAAAATGTCACCATTTCTTTCAGCTGTAATGTTTCTCCAGAAGTGTTACAATTGGAAACAGAACTCTAAGTTGCACTACGCTTGCTGGTATGACAGAAAGTAGAAAAAAAATCTGCCTCAATTTCGTCAATCTTTCATGTTTTTAAATTACACAAAATGCCAAGAGATGAACTGTAACATATTAAGCAACACAACAAGTAACAGTACTGCAATGCAAAAACAAAAAGCAGATCAGACAGTGGCTCATGAAAGATCACAAAGGGCTGGTAAAATGATTAAGGGACAGGAGCATTTGACATAGATGGAGAGACTGAGAGAGCTGAGATTGCTTAGCCTGGAGAAGAAAAGCATCAGGGAGCATCTTATTAATGCCTGATGGGGCATTAAAACAAAAAAAACATCCCAAACTAAAAAAAACTCCTGCAAGTCAAAGCAACCTTTCTTAGTATAAGGATGATAGAATGCTATTACAGGTTGTCCAGAAAGGTTGTGGAGTTTCCATGCTTGATAATACTAATAAGTGGGTATGGCCCTGAGCAACCTGCTCTAGCTGACCCTGCTCTGAGCAGGGGCGTTGGACTAGACAGTATCCAGAGATGTCTGCCCAGCCTCAGCCCTTCTGTACAGTGGTCTCAGAAGACAACTCCTACAGGGTCACAGATCTGTTGGCGATTGGGTGAAAAAAATGAAAATGATTGGCTATGCATGCTATTCAAAAGTAAAACCATAATTTATTCTCCCTGCTTTTTTCCTTCTGGACTTTTTTTTCCTGCAAACCCAGACAAGCTGAAAGTCACTGCATCATTGTATAGAAAAGACTTTATTACAAACCTCTCACTTCCCGCTGCTGGTGTTCTTTGCTTTTAAGTATGGGATGGGAGATCCATAGCCAGGGGTGATGCTTGCGAAGCTGAGGAAGTAGGTAATGTGTTACAAATCCCACGGTCCATGCCAAAGCAAACAGGACAATGCTGAGAAATGGCTGGGCCAAAGCAGAAAAAAATGAAACATAGTTATAATTTGCAAACAACATTTTTATATATTTTAAACATTTTTTAACAGTTTCCATGATTGTATTTTTGTACAGTTATTTATTCCTGTGTTCAAACTCTGACTTCACAGGTGAATATGGATTTTTACATATGTATTTTGCACACACAGTTAACCAATTTTTTCCTCCATGACTGAAGGAAAAAAAGGCAAAAGATCAGGCTTGTTCATTCTGTACCCTGGGTTCCATATCTTAAGAGTTGTAGATACGCAGAGGAAAGAGACATTAAGTAAGTAATATGAAATTAATACAAATATCCATAAACTAACAGCCTTGCACATATATAATAATGTTATAATGACCAGTAAATACATTTTCACTAACTTATCTTCCCACAAGCTCTATTCTTTCCAGTTAAGCACCCTGTGATCTTGCATAAAAAAGATAATACACCTTAAGGGGAAAAAAAAAAGACAGATACACACCCTTAATGACAGAAATACAGTACTGGCACTGACAGCAAATGACAGAACAGCAGCCGCTGTGCAAACAATGAGATCCGATTTCAAGATTTCTTTCTGTGAAAATAATTATTTTATACAAAATTAGTAAGCCAATACTATTTTAACC
The DNA here is from genome assembly GCF_003945725.1 of Corapipo altera. NCBI lineage: Eukaryota > Metazoa > Chordata > Aves > Passeriformes > Pipridae > Corapipo > Corapipo altera. The sequence continues at coordinate 1,387,715 of NW_020884923.1, forward strand.
AAAGTAAATTACTCTGTTCTCAATTACTTACACTCTGCATTGTGATAAGGCTAATCAGCACTCCCTAATACAAAAGTATTTTCTCCGCTCTGCTTTGGAAAATTATTTCTTCACACTCAAGGTTTGTTGAAGTAATCACATTTTAATTCTTCACGCCTAATTTTGCACTATATTTTTAAATAACGAAGTTATAATACTGGAGAAATGAAAGCAATACATTTTAATACTGACTCTGCTTAGGGAATATAACTCTTTTACATTATGACTTTTTTATATTTGGAAATGAAAATTCTGGTTCCACTTCCTATTTGCAAGTATTAAGATTCCTTAAAATTTCCTTTCTCTTCCATTACCAAAATGAGTCACGCTTTTCTGTAATGTCTTCCAAGACACAATGTTAATACATTTTCTATGTTCTAAAGTGACATGTCCCATTCTCTGATTTTCTGTATTGAAAGTCAAATTTCAGGAAGATTTTATGGATTTTAGACAAGGCCTTTTTCTAGTGTCAGTGAATGATAATGAAAGGACACGTCTGCCTTTATGTAAAGATCTATAACTAGGGTAGGAGTAATCTTGTTTCTAAAGATTGGAAAATATCATTGTCTTTACAGCTCATTTTTCTTGTGATTAAAATGTCATTCTCAGTAAACAAATAAACAAGATAGTTTGCAATCTGTGCGGTCTTCTGAATTGTACTTCAGAGGTCACCCAAATGTTTTTGTGAGCAAATGAAAATCTTGTCTCAGATTTATGAGAAGGGCATTTAGGTTCAGAACTCGATACTGCTGCTAAATTACAAAATGAGTAACAATCTATAGCTCTTGGTTTAGAAACTGACTTATGCTTTAATTCAAAGACATCTAGAAACAACATGTGAAAAGCAACAGTTTTGCTAGAATTAGAAGCTCATCTGATTTCCTGGTGCTGCAGTCTAGGTAGGCTTCATGTATCTCATCAGAGAAAAAGAAAGAAATCTAAAATAATGAGAGGAAGGCAAATCCATGAATAAGGGAGATAAAAAGAAAGCAAGCAGAACAAGTGAACAACAGAAGGGTTGTGAATTACAGGGGAAGCTGGTAGCAACCACTATATTTAGGCTGCCTATCACTCCCTGTTATGAAAGATTCTTCTTAGTAAAAGGTCACCAGCGTCAGCACTTCCACTTACTGCAGCAGCCCTTTGAAACGCAGCAGAACTAAAAAGCCTTCAGGCTCAAGAAGTACTTTCGTTTTGTCCCAGGAAACTCCAATCCGATTTAGCTGAAATCTCAAGCCACCACCATTGTCCTTCACCTTCCCAGGCTTTCAGAAGTATGTATGCAACTCCAAAAGAAAAGTGCTCCCTCTGCTCTCAGAGCTTCGCCTTCTTCAGACAGTTCTGTACTCTACGTGGACTACATGCCATAGTCCATGAGGAAGGTGTAGGAGCAGAGTTAGGTCCTCGTAACTCTTCCTGACCGTCTTTTCAAAACCTACCCCTGCTAGCCTTGCTCGTTGTTTCTTGGGTGTCACATTCAACAGCAAAACCACAACATAAGGGAGCTCATAGGAAAAGCCTTCTCTTCCCTGAACAAAACTGTGATCCCTGCCTGTCCCCACAAATCCTCTCCATTGTTAAAACCTTCTCACACCAGCAAGTTGTGTATCCATCTCTAACTCAAATGGTTTTAGTATCTGGAGCAGTACTGAAAAAACACGGTCTGATAAAAATTAATAAGGAAATTATTACCAATGGAAGTTATTTTTTTAACTTTTCCACATATTTTTAAAGATTACTGCAGATATTTAGCTTCTAAAATCTGACATCTGAGAAAGCTAAGCTGTGTTAAATTTATATGGTACCATTTCAGCCCTTTGATGAATACATAGTATGAAAAGTCTTGATCAAGTATCATTTTCTGCACAGTTGAATCCAACTACTCAGTCTAAAACAAGCTTATAAGAACAACAAACACACTCCAGTCGTATTCACATATTTCTGTACAATCAGAAACGATTACTACTAAAATGACTGATTTCTCTCACAATCACGTGACAGAAAAAGCTGCTGTTTTAAGAACAACATCAAATATTAAGAATTTAGCTGTAAAATCAGCAGAGGTGATAACAATGGACATTTTGGGGAGAAGCAGCATCCTGACTTTCCATTCCGTGGTAGATCACCAAAGAGAATATTTTCAAACATTACATTCAAAAGAGAATTAATTACACAGATTATATTGCACAGGACTTGTATTTCCCACCTTTTCCATATTTCATTTTGTAATTGTCCTTTTTATAGTGCTCTCATTGCTTTTAACACATTAACAATCCCATACAGAAAATGTTTTTAAGGACATTATTATTACTATTCAGATATTCAAACCCAAATTTGACAGTTGCATTCCAATTCTGGCAATATCAAAAGTGTTGAAAGTATCATATGTGCCCAGGTTTGTCCTTTTGCCCTTGCACTGAATTGCTTCAAAATATAAATGTACTGCTCAGCTGCTGACTTGCACAATGGTCCCCACAGGAGCTCCTTCTTGATGTGGTCAAGGCTTTCAAACTTCTCACAAAATTCACGTTTTTTTTCCTTCTGAAAAAATCTGAACAGTGGTTCCTTTTGTTTTGTGTCACTGCATAGTGGTCAGTGCCCCCCAGGAAATGGCTGACTCTGGGCAGTGATCTCTCTGGTTGAAGGGCACACAGAGCTACCTTCCAGGAGAAAAACTTGGGCATCCACCTACACCCTGCTGTGGGTGGATCTGTGGCTTCCACCCTTCCTGTGGAAGGCAGTTGGCTCCTGCAAAGCATGTGCTTACACTGGATGTAACTCTGTTCTCCATCCTGCCTTTAGACCCAACTGTCTAAAGTAGAATTTTGGATGCCATTCCCAAGGCGAGGCACTTAGGAGTTGAATTCTGAATAGCCTTACAACATGATGTTTGAGTCCATCACTGCAATTGGTCTAAAATGGAAAAATTAAGCTCTATTGACAGTTTAAATCTCTGCAGTAAGAGATAATGACTGTTATAGCTTGGATTGAAAGCAGGTTATCTTTTTTTCTCCATTTTACACTTTAGGAAAGAAATAACCCCCAAATCAACATTGCTACATTTGACGCCTCAGAGATTTCATAAGCAGAAATTATTAGAGTGGCACTTTTTTTTTTGGTTGTAATTATTATCACAAAATCATAGAATTGTTTGTGTTCGAAAAGATGTTTAAGATCAGCACATCCAACCACTATTTTCAATTATGTTTTTGGAGCATTGTACAAATCCTTTTATTAGCTATCTAAATGTTTGCATTAAAGACCAGGAAGGATGCTTGAGTTTTAATGTAACACATTATCACCCTCAGGCCACTGCTCAATCTAGTAATCAGCCATGTGGATGCCTACAGAAATTAATTATAATGGTAGGAAGCTCCATTCTCAAAGTTGAATGGTCAATTATCCATCACAGCTGCTTTATAATTCAGGCTTCCAAAACTGGCAATTCTTACACAGCTATTCAAGCAAAGGAAAAGAGTAAAGGTCATGTAACTAAACATTGGAGATGCTGTATTTATTATTCCTAACATTAACACAAAGCCACTGCAGAATACAACACATTAATTTTCAATATTAACCTTCTTTGCTTTCAGCTCCTTGGGGAGGTGATTTGGTTCTGTATGTTTCAGACTTTCTGATTAAAATGGGTTTTATTTAAATGGCATGTTACGTAGACCCTACGTCTGTATGTAGACCAAGACAAGGCTGGCTGTTGTGTTGCATCCTGCCATCTCTTGCCACTGACAGGGGGTTAGGAATACCCTTCTCGCAGAGAAACACCTCAAGAAAACCCGGACTACCATCATGAAATCTCCTCCAAATACTGACATATTATTTCACCCAGCTTCTGAACTCTTTGATGATCCCCTTGCAAAAGTTCTGGAAATTACTTAAAATTGCCTTTGAAGAGTCACCTGACTCCTACATCCTAAACACGACTGCTATTGCCGAAGCGAGTCAGCAGAGACTATGGCTTAATTGTGCTCCTCAAACCTGATGCACATGCATTTTCTCCTGCCTTAATTCTTCCCTACTTGCTCTACTAGCACTGCACTGCAAGATAGCAGGGGGAGTCTCCTGGCAAACTGTTTAGTGTTTAACTGAGACAGAGGTACCAGATAACAGAGGGGTTAGACAAGGAGCCCACATTAATCAGAAATTGCCCTCTCCTTCTTTAGGAGATCTCCCAGTGTGGGGGAATTAACACTGCTAATTGCCATAACAACCAAACACTTTTACTTACTGTTTTTATAGATATTGAAGGAAGCCCAGACAGAAGGAAAAGAAAAAAGAAGACAAAGAACTGGCAAGCTCCAGCAACACTGAAGGAAAGCAGTCACTTCCTAACATCAGCAGCAGCAGCATGGCATATCAAATGTACAGAGCAGAAAAGTACCAATTCCCTAAACCAAGTACATCCTGGAAAGCAAAAGGTGCCAGGAATCCCACTTAATTAATGCTAAAAAAAGTGTGGCAAAACATGACAGGAACGAGATGTTGTAAAGCGATGAACTGAAGTTCTGTGAATGGTAAATCCCACTGCAGTCCTCCCTATGCTTCTGCATCTTACACCCCAGTGGTTCAAGGGCCCAAGTGCAGCCAAACTGTGTTAGTACAAGACAACAGTCCACACCACTGACACAAAAATAGTTTGAGAGTCTGAAGTATGAATCCATTCTGAAAATACAGGAAGGATCTTAGATGCAAATTTGGTCATTCTTTTGGCTATTTTTTTCAATATATTGAAGCCTTGCTCAAGGTTTCCCTCTGCACTGTGAAATGAAACCAGTTAAGTGGACAGCTGCAGTTACTCTTTCAGTCCTCTGGTTGGGCTCCATCTGCAGAACAGATGAGATCAGACTCCGTACCAGTCCTAGAAAGGCACTATCAGCAAAAGACGTAACTACAGGGGAACAGGAAGCTTTCCATTACATCTGCTATACAAGTCCCCATGTACAGGAATGGAACGTCCATGAACCCTGGCAATAACCTACACACCAGAAATATCACAGAATACAGCAAATATTTAACATAAATATTTTGTGTTTACTCTGTTACTAGATGGACATTCACATTCCAGTGTCATCCTGTTGCAAACAGTTTAGTTTGCAAGGAACTGTAGCTTAATACAACCAGCAAAAAATAGCCATATCACTTAATCTTAGGTGGGCCTTGTTAGAGTAAGCAGTTTAAAATAACATTACACATGACAAAAATGACAATCTAAGCAGTAGCTTAGCAAAGAAAAGTAGAAAACATTGGTAGTGCAGCATCAACTCATACACTGAATGTAGACTGTGTAATACTTTATAAAATGCCTACGGATGATTTGAGATGTACAGGAGAGATGCATCCCTTTGAAGTGACATCTGGAAGCCAGGCCAGCTACCACACTAGGCACTATGGACTCTTGGGACATGTCCACGGGTCAAAAAAGGCAGTCTATCTTTCCAGAGACACTTTCTGAGTGCTCCTTGCTTTTGCAAGAATTCAGAAGTTTAGGAATAACTCCTAGACTGCAAATGCTTGGATGCAGGTCGTCGAGATGTGGTCAGGAGGAAGGGCTGTCTGACAGCCAGGAAGCAGGACAGTTCACATGACTCTAAGAAATGTCAAACACCCCTTAACATTACTGGAAACTTGATGATCTTCCCACATGAACTCCTTATAACATCAACCTCCCCTGCTTAACAGTAAACTTTTTTTTTATATATAAAAAGACACAAAAAGGAAGATGGGTCTCTTCAGATATTTATGCTGAGGTGGGAAATAAGCTGACACAAACTGTGCCAGACAGTAGTAAATAAACACCCTGCCAAGTAAAGAAGAGGTGATGAGATGGCAGTGCTTGGCACCAGGTATGTACTTCCCTTTCCCATACTAGTCCAATTTTATACGCTTATTCCATCTCTGGATGCCAAGTCTGACAGCATGCTCCACCTGGCTTGGCTGAGGTGAAGGACACCCAGTCAAGGGTACTTCCTGACACAGAAAAAGGCATTCCTGAAAACCAGGTCAAGTTCTAGTAATAGAAAAATAAAGAATAAGGGCTGTTTTAAATACAATTCCGTGGACCAAATCCTGTTCCTCTCCAATGCAGACAGGGAGTTTGGCAGGACTGCTCACCTTTTTGAACATTTGTTGAACAATCCAGCCTACCTTGTAAACACCAGATTGCCAGACTGTAACTCCAAGCACAGAATCTGCATTAGCTCTCTGAGTAGCAGGACAAGAGATGTCCCATTCTCCAAGCTCTAAGAGTGCATGTCCCATCAATTGTATTAAAGAATCAATGTTGCAGAGCCCTTCAAAGGAGCCCTTCAGAAAGGAAATTTGTGTATATCCACCTTCTTGCTCCTGGCCTCACCTTGAAGAAGATCTAGAAGAACTTCTCTTCCCATTTTCTGTGCTTTTAGTAATTTAAAGTACTAAGTGAGACTATTTAAAAGGTTCCTCAGTGGGCAAAATGGGTGAGAGAGAGAGCTGTGAACAGAAAGTAATGAAAGAAAAAGTCTTACCACCGATTCTCTCATTTTTTCTGGGAGTGGATCTGCTGATGAATCTTCAAATCGTTGGCGTAGGTAGTGAGGGACATATTTGCATTGAATAAGGGACCTGTTTAAAAAAAAAATCCTAGTTAGGATACTCCTGAACATGCCTAACAGATACAAATGTTACTGGAGGGTAGAGGAGGAAGAACAGCCTCAGATTTCCTTCCTCATGTAGGCATTAGCTATCTTATCTCTGTATAGCCAGAGACTGAACAGAAACCAGCTCTACCTGTGATTAGGGTAGAAATTCCTCATCAAAATGTCGAGGAGTCTCAGCAGCCCAATCAATGTGCCTCAGTCACGTAGAGGAGTAAGCAGAGAGGGTTCTGTTCCATTTATGCCTTTTATTAATGTTTCAGCTAAGTTGAAACTGAAATGAGAGCCCTTTAGACCCACATTAAAAAGGCCAAGGAAACTATTTCTGTACAAACTGTATATTAATCCTCTCTTCAAGATTTATGTGCTACCTCCTCCTTCGTCTTGAAGTTTATGCCACAGGCCATCCCTTAAATACTGTTTCCAGTCTCCTTAACCTCCTTTAAATAAGTTCAGAGCTGTTTAAAAAAAAAACTTAAATCTCTTCTTTTTAAGGATTGTACATTTTTATGATTGCACAATAAACATTTGATGATGATGTACACGTATTCTTAATTTTAAGATTTTTAACAACCATTTTTGCTGTTGAAGATTTCATGAAGAATGTTATAAAATTAGTAACTAGATTTACAAGTTAAAATGGATTTCATTGTTTAAGATTACTTCCTTAAAAAAAAAAGTTTCAAGGAAGACAAGTTTCTCTTTTATTAAAGAAGTTAATGAATTGGTGTGTCCTTCCTGGGGAATGGGAGAAAAGAATACACTTAAATTACCTCAAAATTGAAAGAGTTCTCAATTCCATGCTGATTTGCAATTTACCTGAGAATACTTTACTCCAAAGCAAAGAAATATCCCTAATACAGCACACAGCTTCACCTCCTTTTGTACTCAAGTTCCACACTGCAATAGTCAATGAACTGTTGATCCAGTTCACACGAAGTTCATACCTGATCCAGGTCTACTTGACATCAGTGCCAGACAAAGTAGGCTTTGGGTAAAGTTAATGGCAATAGATGCAAGCAATTCTTGTTGCTTTATCACACCAAAACCTAGTAATATATAAATATCAGATTCCCTCAATCTTTTGGATGGTAAAGAAATAATTTCTCAACTCTTCAGTAAGACTTACTGAATTGGGATTCCAATTTCCTACTATTGCTCCATATCCTTTCCTTCCTCATCAGTGTTGCTCTCCTTTTCTCAAGTTTCTCTACTCAAATAAAACACTGAATGCCCTAAAAAGCCCTCCACTTCCCCTTCCTTTCTCCTGCATTACAGAATTGTGCATCCTACTGCACTGACTACAAATGCCTACTGCATTGACTATATGCCTACTACAAATTTTCATGCACTGAAGAGCCTCAGAATCACAGGTAGTCACAGAATCACAGAATATTCTGAGTTGGAAGGGACCCACACGGATCACTGACTCCAACTCACCTCAAGACACATACAACACACCTCATAAATCAAAGGAGAGAATCTGTGGGTTTCCTCATAGGTCCTCTGCACTGTTCTAGGATAAAACCAAGCCGTCTGTGAAGCAGAGTTCCAGATGGCACAGTGATACTGGCTGCACAAAACCCACTTGCTTGCTTAACCTCACAGCCACATATGTAGTCGTGCAGCTGCTTGTGGACCACCACAGCCCTCCTAACAGCCATATATCGCACTTTCCTCTTAGGAAAACTTGCATCTGCTGCCCCTGAGCTGTGGATCTATGGGTCTCCCTTTCTCTCACATCATCTCAACCCACAGATCACAGTGTTGGGACTTCTCCCCTGGACCTCCCTTATTTGCAATGTCAGCTCTTAACACACACTTCCTTTCCTCAGTTCCTCTAGCAGACTGTGTCAGAGCAAAAAAGGAAGGAGTGAATCTCACACAGAGAGCCATAGTAATCCTCAGCAAGAGCTGGAATTCAGCCATCTTCCCAGTACATCAAATGTCCCTTCTCTTGGCCACAGTGCTACTCAATGCACATTCTGCAAACCCAGTAGCCTGAGCACCCCCTAAACTAAATCACTGTCTTCCAACCTGGCAAGCACACAATTTCCCAGAGGGGGAAATCTGCTTCAGAGAATTTGGATAGTTCTGTTTAAAGAGCACCAGCCTTACTGGTGCTCTGACGGCAGCACTTAATTTATTTACAGAACTGATACCAACCATGCAGATGTGGAAAGGAATTTCACCTCACCACACTACTTTGAGGAGGCAATCCCTGTGGTTCTGAAACCCAGGCATCACTCTGGTATTGTGCTGTACAGAGTAATCAATGAATAACATTTATTGATGGCAACTTACATCAGTACAGATGGGTCACTGCTTTGTCTGCTGAGGTGATAAGAAAGTGCAACTAGCAGACCACAGAAAGCAGAGAACAACGCTGGAATGTGTTGTGCATCCCAGGGTTCCTGAAGAGAATGAGAGAAAATAAACTATTTGTAAGTTAGGAATGCAGAACTCGAAAAAGAAAAATAATTAAGTAGGTTAAGCCACACACACAACATTAAATGCACAACATCTAAATTTGTACATCTACCATGGACTGAAAATCCTTTTTCATATCAAAGTTTATTACTGTGGAAAAAAACCCTGTAATTAAAGGCATGTTTTGTGCTCATATTATGCAACTCCTCTATAATCAGCAATTAGCTAGGAAGCCATATGAAAGGCAGGTTTTCTTTCCTCTTTAATGAAACACTAGAGGAAAATTCTCATTAAAATGAGATCTGAGTGAAATCAGCTGCACTGTACTTATCTAACCGCTACATTGATAATGCAGTTACTTGACCTGTAGCCAGATTGCATGCAACAAATGACAATATCACCCAGATCACGCAGTGGGGTAGAGTTTTGGCACCTTTGACATCTTTCTGCTGCTTTGCACATTACATCCAGGCCCCGTCTGGATGCTAACACAGTGGGGAGGGAGAGCGCTCACCACTGCACCTGACATTCCCGAGTAGGAAAAGAAGAGACAACTGACACACTTGCCAGCACACCCTGGACATAACCAAGATGAGAAAATCTCTCTGAGTGACTTAAACAGCTGGAAATTGGCTAGAAATAACAAGAGAAAGAATATGAAGCTTAAGGAATATTTATCAAGATTACCTTCATCTGTGAAGTCCTCAGCTACAAATTCAAGATCCTAAGACATACTTGTGAGTCCTAACTGTAAGGAACACAATTTTTGTCTGTGAAAGACAGAGAAACTTGGTAGATCAAATCCATAGCCATTTCACCTATTAAATGTGTTCCGAGCCTCCACACAACTTCTACCTGATCAATCAGGTGTGAGCTCACCAGATCCTGACATCAGAGCTCTTTCTGGGTAGGTTTTGAGAAACTATGCTTAAAAGATCAGTGAAATTTTAGGTTAGTACAAAAACAATGCATCTTCTGCACCATATCTCTTGCTTTAAGAACTTCACAATTAGTGCAGGACCAATATTTTCAGAGGATAAAGTAGGTTTATTAGTCTTATTTTGCCCAGTGATATGCATGATTTCTTAGCGAAGCTGACTCACATTAAGAAATACTCAATTTCTTTCAGGCACAATGAATACCTGAGTAAGACAAAATAATTTTAAGTGACAAACATCCCCCCAATTGCAACATAGGATTTTGGAACTTAACTATGAAATTCTTGTTATCATAAAAGTAGTATCACAAAAGTGAAATTTTAATTTCAAGAATCACCTTCTCCTCATCATAATACTGAACATCACAAAGCTTAAAGACAGAACCATCTAGTTCTACGAAACAATCCTACCCAAAACAGTCATTATAAACAAAAGAGAGATTTACACGGTATTATTGAAAGAATCCAGCACCATCTATCTGACAACTTTACCATCCAATCCCACCCTTCATGTCACTGTTCCCAGTTTGGGGGCCAAATACATTTTGGTCAAATTCGGGCCAAATACTTTTCGCATGCTTAGTCTCTCATCAGAAATTCATATTCTTCAAAACACTGAAGAAAATTAACTGAAGCCAAAATATTCTGAAAATGGCTGAATCACAGTCTAGCCAAACATCCATTGCATTTCCAGGGCAATACAACTGTGTACAGTTTTATCCAGCAGCTAGTGCATGACTGCTTCTCTTCGCTGCGACTTCTTTTGAAAGCAAAATACTATGAAGCGCCAAGCAATATTTCAGGTATTGAAATATATCAGTAGTTAGTTTGAAATATCATTCTGCCCTCTTTCTACTGTAAAATTGTACATGGCTGAATCTCCATATTAATATCTTGGGAACTCTTTATTTCCACATTTTCTGCGTATTACCCACAGCTTCTGCATTTGGCTGTGCTCCAATTCCAAACTGTCATTGTCCCCTCAAAACTCAGACATCAGGAAGCCAGGAAGGTAGGTAGGACAGGCATAATATTTGCTATGTGCCTAGAGAGCGCGATTTTCCAGAAAAAATCTACACAGGGTTCTACAAAAGATGAGAATGAACAAAGATGCCATTTCTCCAATATCGATGTGATGTACGTGCTCCATTTTGTCATTTTCCTCCCCCTCTAATGATACCTGGTAGCTTTAAATTAGAAAGATGAAAAAAACAATACAGCTGATAATTGGACAATTATTCTTCTCAGTGGGAAAACAGGAATGACGGGTTTTAGCCTTGGAAGCCGGTATTATCTGTCATACTAGACAGGGAGTTTGACTTCCTAGTTTACCTTATTGGGTTGAGGTGACATGTAGTGCTTTCCTATACAGTTTTGACTTCAGTGCAGACACTCACGTAGTCATTTTTAAAAAAAAAGTGAAACAGAGTTACAGAGTTAAGGATGAAAGTGATGAATTACAACAGACCTATTGGTGGGGGTGTTCCACTCCAATCACAGAATCACCTAATCCCAAAACAATCCACTAAAAAGGAAGATAAAGGTGTCTTTGAACTTATGAGCTTTTTACCACTGCTAGAGGTGGGACAGCAAATGTATTTCCAAAAAGTGGTGATAGTAGTTTTCTGTCCTATGTTATTTATCCTTTTTACTTCTTTCTTCCCTTAAAAAAAAATGCATGTAGCACTCTTATCTTTCAGAGATATTCTCAAATCATTTGTTCTACTCCAGAGACAAAAAGTGCTCTGAAGTTATGTCTACAGTGCAAGGCTGCAAGACTATGGCTGAAAACATCATTTACTGAAATGTGGGGTATCTGGCAATACTCTCCAAAATTAACACCCCTAACAGCTCTTGTTTGAACCTCAGGGGTCTCTAAATTGTAAAGAACATAAAATTGATGAGCCCTGCCTTCAAAACCTCTGGAACTGGAGACAAAGGAAAAAAAAAACAAACAAAAAAACTGGAGATAAAGAAAAAAACCAAAAACCCAAAAGAACTGGAATTATTTTATGCAGTAAAAACAAAGCTGCCTAGTAATACTATACTTCCATGTTTGGTCACTTAGACATCCAGGAATTCTGTCTATACACATGAGCCCATTCAGTGCTGTTTAGAAATTTATTTGGGCAGTCTTAGCAGATTGAGGGAGACATATGCTTGCAATTCTTTCCCACTATAAAACCCGAAGACAAATATTTCAAAATTATTGGGACGCAGATGCAGACTGAATCACTGAAAATAGGAATCAAGAAGCACTGTTATTCTGATTAATGAGTTTAAAACTCATTAAACAAACTAAACTACATCAGTGTGAGTTGAGAACAGTTTAAAATCCACACATGATTTTTAGTAACTGTTCACTGAAGTGATAAATAAGCTACAAGAAAATACTGTCTTCAGGTATGAGGTAATGGAAACTATTTAACTTACATTTTAAAATATATACACTTACTGGAAAAAGCAACTGTGCCACATGTGAACACATTCACATCAGTTTAATTTTTCTGACCCAAGTTGAAAAATCTGATTTTTTCCCAAGCAGATTAATATAAACTGCAAGTTCCTTAAAAAAAATGCTGTATGACAAGTAATTAACTGGTTTTGGATAAGTTTCAAAATCAAGCCAACTGATTTGAACAGAAGGCAGAAGACAAAGACTGATTGATTCCAGAAACATTCAAGGATGTGCTCTTCTGCCCCACAGCAAAACACTGGAACACTGGAATGCTAAAGACTGATACCAGGATGGCTAAATTCCAGACTGAATATTTGTGGAAAAAGTGGGAGGGTATACCTGATTTCTTTTTTTAAATATCTCTTAAATATTTCTGCACAGACCACAAAACAGATGGAGTAGGAGACAAAAATCAGCATACCATGCAATTCTAGTCAAGTGAAAAAGATAGCACAAAAGCTCCCATGTCTCCAATCTGACGGATGTAGCATCAGAAAATAAAAACACATTCTCCGGGAAAAAGAGAAAATCCTTTTGTATATCAAAGCCAAGGTAGCTATTAGAGTTGCCAATTTCTTTTCAAGATTACAGGACCAACGACGAAATCAGAAATAAAGCCAGGCTGAAGAGAACTCAGGTAATTTTAAACTAAACTCAGTTACACAATAGCTTCAAAAAAGTAGTGAGCTGAAAAATTGCTGCTATTAGCTGCAAGAATCCAAGGAATGACCAGAAGAGCTTAAAAACTATGCTTATGATTTAGAGCTTTGTATTACACAAAATTAAATGGAAGTTCATAGAGGACTTGGAGAAAACTCGAATAAGGAGTCATGATATCAATAAACAGAGACCTGGGAGACAAAGAAATCTCAAAGCAAGCAGGAGAAACTCAGGTCTTTGTACTTCAGAAGTTAAGACATTTATCTACTTGCTTGTCTGAAATCAGGTTCACAGTATTGTTGTACTTAAGGCTGGATAAGCAGCTGGTGTCTTAGCACTCATGAAAGGGATGTGTCATGGGATAATGTGTATGACAAGATGCTTCACAGCACCTGAAAGCTGCAGCCAAACCACCTTTACACCGCTGGGATAATATGACTGTAAAACAAAAATCTATCCATGTGACTTCACATCATCACCAGAGGGAACAACTTCTGCTCACCAGCTAGGTTAGACAGAGACTTGTGAACCTGCTTCACTCACAATACAGTGTCCTGTCCATCAGTCCTCAATGCCTCAAACACACAGACAGAGATCAGTTTTTTTGTGTTCAGGATTTTTCTGGAGAAATTATCTGTTATAATTTTAGATGCAATACTCTCTACTTCCTACTGTGAACAAGTTTGGGCATTCTTTTTTTTAATTTGACAGCTTTGCAGAGAAAGAAAACTGATCATCCCAATAGTAGCACCACCAGAGGAGGTCCTGATAAGCTGCAGACCCACAGCTCCTCCACACAAATATCAAGCAAAGGCATAGCTGCTGAGGAGCACTATGAGGAGGGGATCCAATTGCCAGGCCAGAGCAGCTGGGATCCCTTCACTTCCCAGTCACCTCTGAATAACACATTCCTCTTCCTCCTCCAAGTGTCCGAGTTGCACAACTCAAACACAATAGGTATTATCATATTGTGAAGAGTTTGTGCCTGACCCTGGTAACAGACTGGTCCTTGTTTTAGTTGTGTGGAAAGTGCACATTTGGCCACATAACAAACACCATGGGTCTGCCAGGTGAGCAGTGTGCAGCCACTCCCCAGAACACATCATATGCTTCTGATCAGGTCCTGTGATGGGACACGACAGCAGCCTGCCATCTGATCCAACTCACACACTCACTGTTCAGACAAGACTGGAGATCTGTCCATCCTCTTGTAGATGGTATGTGAATTTTAGCCATGAGAGAGAAATATTTCTGGTTATGTGATGTCAAATGTGCTGCAAGGTCATTCAAAAAGAGTGGCAAGGCCAGATTAACTTGTCGGGCTCTCAACTGTACAATAATTTTCCTCGGGCAACTTATCTGAACAAAAATCCAGGACAATTATTAAGTTAAACTAATGATACATCTATACCACAGTTGTTTTTTTAAAAAGACTCTCAGTTGGTTTTGTACAACATAGTTCAACAACAAAATCAGTCTGGACAAGGCACAGAATTTCAGCACAGGCCTATTAGTCTCAATTCTCAGAGCTTATATTCACATGCTGAAGGTTACCTAGAGTAACACTGTACACTGTTCTGTGGACATACCCCAAAACAATTCCTACTTCTTCATTTTTCTAAAATTGAAGTTCTAGAGCAAAGAATTAATCGCTATGAATTTGTTATTCTAAAATAATTTCAAAATCTGAATGCAGCTAAACCAAAACGTTGTATGTATATATATATAGTTTATGATCTAAAAATGCACATGAAAAACTTACTTAAAAACACAGATATATTATAAAATAAATGTATTTTATTTAAAAAAAAAAATCATGTGGTAAGTTATTTATTCTTCTAATGAACTTCTTCAGGAGTGATATTTTTCCTTTTGGAATAGTTAATGTACACAGAGAAAAGAGGTTAGACTATTTCACCCTGCAAGATAATAATTAGAACACAAGAACCACTTAAGGAGGGAGAGGCTCAAGCTCGATACCACTAGAATGGTCTTCAGCCTGGGCATTTGATGTGAGCAGTTGTTCATCAATAAAAAGTACAAAACCACTTAGAGATCCATTCTGCTCTGCAATTTATTTCAGGAAATAGAACTCTAGTAGTTACACCTGCTGAGCTGTAAGATGTTCTGCCAAGAAACAGAGTTTACATTTGAGGATGCTGCATTTCATCCAAAAAAGAAGCAATACAACCCAGAAATCCTGTGCCAAGTAGAGCCTGTCATGTTTCCCTGCCCTGAAAATTTTTGATTATAATGATTTTTTTTTTACCTCCATAAATACTGAAAATTGTGCTCTCTTGGTTTTGCCAAACTGACTAAAAGTGAAGAGTAACATAAAAATAAAAAAAATATAACAGCTATAAAATGCAAGCATGTAAGAAATGCTATTTCAAACACCTCAATGAAAGAGACTACAGAATTTGTTCAGTTTTGAGGTAAACTCTGCAATTTCTAGTGCACCAAAAATCCAAACTTTCACTTGATTAAGACCAAAAATTGCTGCTCCCTATATATCAAAACAGTTCTAGTTACTTACAGGGGTATTAGACCACCCTTCATAGTGGTGCCTATTCAGGATCAGATTAAGCCAATTCCTACTCCTCCTCCACCAACCAAAGAATCATTCTCTTGCAACATTACAGACATCAGTTCAAAATAAATAAAAAAATAAATCTCTGGACCTGACTGAAGAACAAGGAGGGTTAACACAAGTGCTTATTTCATAACTTCTGGAAGAAAAAATGTATGAAATTTCAAGCACCCCAGTAGACTGAGATTATGAGCTGAAGCAAGAGGAATCATCTTTACATGCTTTAAATTAACCTCCTCAGAAGCGCCTTCACAAGAACGGTGCCATTAAAATTCAAATTAACTGTAATTTCTGTGTGAACAGAAAGTCTGAACTTAATATTGGTAATTTACAACAAATATCTTGTAAATCTTTCACACTACTCTACAACTTCAGGGTAGCATTAAAAGCATATTTCTAAGCAGTTTGAAGTCTAATCCACATGGAGATTGCTTATTACAAAGCCACCTGCATACTGTAATTTAAAGTATTATGCTGAGAAAAGAGTATGTAGACTATTTTAAGTAGTTTTTCTATGGTTTACAAAAAAACTTTTTTTGAAGTATCCATCACAGAACTTTGCCACCCTCAACTAGTGAATTACCCTCTGCTAGCCTTAGGGAAAAAAAAAAGATCCTTTCCCCAGATATTTGCCCATTTAACAGTAACTCAACTCCTCCCTTCCATATAGCTATTTCCTTTTTTCTCATTGTTTCTCACTCCCATTATCCATTTTTTCTCATTCTCTTCATCCTTACAGAGCGCCTCATTCTCCATCCCAGCTGTCAGCTTCTGAATCATTAATACAGCCAGAAAACAGTAGCAGGAATACTAGCTACTTTAGGAAACTGCACAAGTAGCAGTTAAACTTTACAGCATCACACAGGCTAAGTCAGGTCTAACCAGTATAACTGATATACTGGGTGAGCCAGGTGACAGGAGATTCCCCACATGGGATTACACCACATGTTCAAGGACATTTAATTTCAAGTGTCTTAGCACTGTTCAGTAACTGAGTTGCTGTAATTTATTGTGTATGGACTCAAGCCACCCAGGGGCAAGATAAAATGGTGGTTTAACACATTTTACCTTACTAATGGGAGTGGTTAAGAACACACAGCCAGCTCTTATCACCTGCAAGTGACCATTAAGGCATTATAATTGTCCTTATTTTAGATTTAAGGCTCCTATTCAAAATTTTAAGTGAAAAATTGTTAAAAGCCATTATAGAAACACTAATGTTCCATGAAGAATTCCCTTAAAGAAACATGTGATTGCCCCTCTCATTTCTGTAAATTGACAGCCTGAGTGTTGACATGATAAATCCCTGGCTGTTGTGGAACCTCATACTGGGATCTCTGTGTGTGCTATGCATGTGTGCCACCACAAAGCATCCTCTGACATGTGCCCTGAAGATGTCAAGGGCAGCTTGTAAATCATGGCACATCCTGTTACATCCCTCCATGGACACTGACAGCATCCAGACTGTAATGAAAGACTATCCCTTACAGGGCAAATTTTATTACAAGTCTAACAAGTTTAGTACAAGTTCTAGTCTTGCTGTGGTCACTGGGAATTTTATAGCAGACTTGAAGGCAGAGAAAATTTAATTTCCATTAAAAAAAAAAAAGAAAAGAATGCAGAGGACGCAGACATTAACTTAAAAAAAGAAAGCTATAGATTGAATATGGCCCAAAATGCAGCAAAAACCCCCTCAACATTGGGCATCACTGGTAAGGGAACCAAGAACAAGGCAGACAGTCCTTTGCCAGCATACAGAGCCGTGGCACAGCAGCATCTTGAGCACCATACACACTTACTCTCCACATCTGAAGGTCACAACAGAATGAGAAAAGGCAGAGAGACTTAGCTGCTTCTGAGAAAGCAGCTGCCTTATAAGGAAACACTAGAAAGGCTGGGAGCCTCTAAAGAGAAGATGGCTGAGGGGAATGCAACTGATGCTTAAAAAACTGAGAAGGTAGCAGATACAGTGAATGTAGAACAGGTTTTTCCACAAATCCTCCAATACTAGGCATAGAGAAGAGTTGGTGAAATTAACAGATCAGTTTAAAACCAATGAAGGACAGTACTGCTTTGCACTGAGCCCAGTGAACATCTGGAATTTGCTGGCACAAAATTGTGGTGACAGACAGGACCAGCACATTCAGGAAGGGACTTGGCAAATTCATAGACAACAAGTTGACAGACACCAAATGAAATAATCACACTCTCCAACATCCCTAATGTAACAGTTGTGTGTACTGGAGGAATACTAGGGAAAAGAGTGGCAAACTCAGTCATCTGGCTTGCACCAAATTCCTAAATCGCATTTCCTTGCAGATGCAGACACATTACTGGGTTAGATGGCCCACTTGTATGCTCAAGTTGGACATTTAAGCTCTTAGGCACACTATTATGAAGCAACAACAAAAACCTTACTAGGAATTTTGATCAAATTCAGCCTGGCTTGTGCAGGTCAATAGAAGCTGCAGTTTTTTAAGTCAAGGCTGCTATTCGTCCTTGTAGAGAAAATTCAGTGGATCATTTCAGACTGATGCATGTAAGAGGTAAACAGTCACAGGTATTAGACACACATTTACTTCAGAATTTCTACTACAGTTTCAGTCTATTTCAGTATAGCTAACAGGTGGAACCTGAAGCATGGCTTGCAAAGCTTATCTTGATAAACAACGGCAATGTCAGATCAAACAATGCTGGTCTCCCTAGACTATATGAATTTTCAGCTTGAAATTTTGAATTTTTTACAGTGTTGCTTTTTTGGCTTACCTTCACTGCACTGAAGCAGAAAGCATATAGGACAATCACAACAACAAAGCTTCGGGAAATGCTGTATAGCGCAGATACGAACCCAGCAGCAGCTGAAATACAGAAATTACACGTTAGTTAATTTCTTCTTAAATGAGAACATGCAATCAAAAGAAAAAATGAAACAGCTCTTGCATTACTAGAGGTATAGAGATTTAAATCAGATATCATAAAGCTAGATATTAACACCTTCAATGCCCCAAAGAAGCTCACAAAACTGTTTACAGCTAAGACTGAAAGGCCGATGCTACGACACTTCCTGTTTTTTCCATTTTCCTGAGGTCCCATACTATTCTCTGTTGTTACTGAACATTATTTTGCCAAAATATCAGTATGCCTCTTCATGTTGGTGCCAAGGAGGAATGCAATGATCTACAGAACTGGCAGTTTTCTAATCAAACTCCATGTGAAGTTTTCCTCCTTCTCTTTGCTCCTGAGGCACAGGCTCTGGTGTCATCTAAAAGCATCCTAACTTGCTCAGTCAACCATGTTTTGCACCATATCAAGACACATAAACGAATAGAGAGAGAGAAGGACACCAGAAGATCTCTTGCTATCACCTCCTTCGAGGGTTTCCAGAAGGCAGGTAGGAAAAGCTGTCAGACAGAATCAGGAGTTCCAAAGTCTCAGCAATGGAGACATAGGGGCTGCAAAACCATGCTGTAATTAGGGTTCAACATACACTGGAATCAATCATCATTATGATGATGAACACTTTATATGACACATTATTTCCTGCAGGTCCACTACGGAATTTATAAGACAAAAAGCAAAACATCCCTATCATATATGATAGTTTCAACCAGTTGCCAAAGCCTATGTCTACAGCAGCAAGCGGAATGATGCAGCAAGGGTAGGTCTGTGGAATGAGAGGTGCTAAGCACGTCATATCCGTGATATACATGTTTGAAAAGCCCTACTGAAGACTGTCCTTAGTCTGGTCCCACAGATTGTATGTTCATTAGTGTTCAGAGTGCAACAGATGCACCCTACAGTTTCATCCAAATGGAATCCAGTTTGCATACTCTGCCATCATTCCATGATGCAAAACATGTGGTAAATGGGAAGAAGGAGGAACTTTGTTTCTAACTCAAAATAAGATAACAGTGTAGATGGATCTCAGTCATCTCTGTTACTTAAGCCATAATGAAAAAAAAAACCAAACACACTACCAGTAAAAAATCCCAATGTATCATCTCTCAAGGGCCTTCTTTACTCTCTGACTGAAATAACATCAAAAAAATCATCACGTATCTTGTCAATATGCCTTACTATGGAAAAATGCAAACTTTGTTTTTATTTTCTAAATGGAGTTAAAACAGAAAAAAAATTCAAAGGTTTTCTTTTTTAATAAATATAGTAAGAGTCACATCAGACATGCCAAGAAAGAGTTCTTTGATATCAACCAAATTCTGCAGCCTATAGCACAATTGGTATACAATTTTTCAAAAAAATAAAAAAAGAAATCTAATAAAGTGGGTCTTATTAGTATTCACCCCACTATCAGATGAATACTGTCAGCTGTTTGAGCTTTAACATGCACTGTGCTTTGAAAAATGCAATAATATATTCTAATCTAAGGTTATAAGTCCAGAAAGGG
Source organism: Corapipo altera (assembly GCF_003945725.1). NCBI lineage: Eukaryota > Metazoa > Chordata > Aves > Passeriformes > Pipridae > Corapipo > Corapipo altera. Next base: position 1,407,881 of record NW_020884923.1, read on the forward strand.
ATCACTCAGGCTTCAGATTGCTACTTACCAGAACCGCCAAAAAGCAACATATCTATTTGTTCCAAAAGATATATGCAGAAGGTGTTGATTTGAGGGAAAAGTCCAAGGAGAGAAATTGCAGGAAAGCAATATAAAAACACTAAAGGAAAAAAAAAGTATTTTAGAACACAGTCATACATCTCAATATATGGAAAACAGAGATACATCTTACCAGAATAAGAAATTGTTGCCATAAATTCTGAAAACTTTTCAAATGACCATACCTTTACCTTAGCAGCAGTGATTACACTTTCCTTCTCATGCATTCAAAACAATGTTATTTTACACATAAGAAACTAAAGCTCAGGGGTTAACTTTAAGATTTAGTTTGGATAAAAGCAGTGGCAGAGAAAATAGCATTATCTAGCCTCCTTAATGCTTCTCAAATAATTTCAAAGTTATATTTGTTCCTTTTAAAGTACAGAAATTGTAATTTGCAGACTTTGGAACTTCTTCCTTAAATCTGAGATTGTTTACGTGCACCTATAACAATTCAATATAAACAAAGAAAAAATACTTTAATGGCTAAGATTCTAAATACCTTGGCTATCACAATATCTTGCCTCTGCCAGAAATCGACAGCAGACACTTATAGCAGCCCATAAAAATGGGACAAATCTATAGTGAAACTTCCCCAGAATATTGCCCCAGCTTCCAGACATATGGACTTTAACTCTGCAGTAGGGAAAGAACACTAAAAACAGGAAAGAAACTCAGGGGTAAAATCTAGTCTGAAAACATTACATACTCTCTTTCTAAACAGAAATGCTGATTTAAATGGTTGCCTTACAGTCAAGAAAAAGCAGGAGTCATAATTCTATCTTTTGTTCTGTTCATTTTCAGCTACTCCTCCTTCCCATCCGTTTACTCTTAGCTCCACCATAGAAAATGCTAAGCAAGGCTGTCTAACAAAGCATTTAAAAACACACTTGACCCAAGTCTCCAATACTGTAAACTTTCAAGGATGCATGCACATGTTTAATCATACCCTTACGGCTTCATTACACTAGTACCAGAATGTTCTGTGTGGTGATGGACAGAGATGTGTGTCAGTCACTCTTTCTTGTAAACAAGTATGTGTTTGTTACTTTTTATATGTTAGGAAGACTGTATCCTATTCATTCTCAGAAAAAGTAAATTAAACAAATCACAAGTACAACTTATTCCCCTTCTCCCCAGTCAGATTTTTAAAGGTAACAATAGGATTTATGTTCTTTGCTGAACGCTAATTTCACATTTCCCAGCTCATTTTACTAATGAATCTTGTGCTAAAGGGAAACAATGCACCAAGTTTGATCTGACAGCTTTTATCTTCCTCTTCTTATATACTACTGCTATCTAATATTGTAAATCTTGCTGAGGAAGTCAAACACAGGAGAAAAAATGACTTGCTCAAGTGTTTTAACACAGACAGCACTCGCTTAAGTATACTCACATTCACAATGCACCCTTAAACACTACTTCCTGCTGCTGGTACAAATGACACATTTGTAAGAAAATGACGAAATACGGTCATCGCAATCTTTTATATGCAAATGTCAACATTAATTTCCTCTTCTTTTATTACTCTGCACTTTTTTAGATATTCCCCCAAACCATACCAAACCAAGCAAGGACCGCTCTTGAAGATGGACAATGGCATGACAGAACAGAAAATTGCTTAGCAGGCCGTATAGAACCTGCCATGGGATCAACTGTCCCAAAAACTCACTGCTGAAACTCATAGGTGATCTTGTTCCTCGGACAACAGACTAGCAGAACTGCCAGAATCATCTTAGACTACTGACTTACAGTCCAAATGACTGCCTGTGCTGTAGCAACCTCGGAAAAAGTGGAATAAGAGCAGTGGAAGGAAGGATGAGATTAGACGGTTGAAGTACACCAAAATACAAAGAGACAAATGTAAACAAGGAGGGAAAAGTTAGTTGACTTCGAAATTGTCCTCAGCTCACCCCCTCTATATTAAGACCTTGAACAATCCTAATAACTTCTTTAGCTAAGGCAGCTTTGTTTATCTCATCCTGCACAAAGGAGTGCAGAGAGGAAAATAAACAGTTTGCCACCTACAAAAAGATGGAATTTAGGAGCATTAGCATCCTTTGTGGGAAAGAGACAATAAAAGTAACTGAGTAATCCTTCAGAATTAGAGAATTTGTTTAAGCATCACACATCATGCAAGGTGTTCTTCAAGAACACCTTGAAGACCTGGACCACAAAGAGATGCTTATGTGACCTGCTGGCATTTAACATCCCAGTTCAAAGGTTTCCTCTAAACAAACACCTATCAAAGCAATGTAAGAGGGTAACACAAATTTTAACTCTGGAAAATTTGGGTCTTTTGAGAAATGTAGAATGGCAATGTCACTGCAAACATTTTAGAAGTTTAGAAAATTATTAACTAAAAAAAAATTACATATTTGAGTATTAGTCCATTTGCTGTGTAATAATACATATTTTTTTCACAAGGAAAAACAAAAGCATTATTTCAGGGAGAAACAGTCTTTTTGTTCTCCCACTCTTGAACATAGCAGAGGATAATATTGATCGGCTTCCTTCCCCCGAGAGAAATTTGTTAAAAGTAGCAGGCAGAGGACTTGCTATCACAAAATTTTGTCACCACCTGATACCTAGTCTTCTGAGATGTCTGCCAAATAACTGCATCTGTTGAATGTTTAAATGATTTCATCACAAGAACTATAATACGCTAAGTGCGTAACTACTTCTATCACTAATCACACCTGTAGCACCCAGTGACTGAGGTTGGCTCTTTCTGTACCTTTATTTGCACTTCATGTGTTAATGTAGCAAAAATAACGTCAGTTGAAATAAGAAATTCAAGATGAAAACCACAGGTAGAATTAAAGTCATGACTTCCTAACTAATGTAATTATAAATCAATAGCAGAAATACCACCAATTTAAAATAAAACAGAATCATATCATAAGTAGGTTGCCTGCAAAGAAATGGACCTGTTAAAAACCCCATTTGTAAGTAATTAGGTTACACATCTAACAAATTTCCAATTATTTCCTTTTATAATCTTGTTGCAAGACTTTTATCAGAGTATGCTATGCAGCATCACGTTAGTTCCGTGGTAAGTTCTTTATGTTTTCCATCCCTTTTGCTTCTTACCATAGTAAACACCTGAAATAGAAGACTTTTCCTTTCATTGGTATTTGTAATGTACAGTCAAAAATCCCTTGATTTCCAAACATAAATTCTGAATATGACAATAAATTTTGATAAAAATATAAAGTCACCATAACATGATAAACCAACAGAAAGAGATCAAAAATACCTGGCGAATAGGCACAAATGCAAAACAATAGTAACAGTTCATTGGTATGCAGTGGGACTGACTTTCCCCCTGATTTTATTGCCCAAACCAAACACTTCAATACCTTCATTACCTAAGAGATTCTATACTCAAAGTGCAGCAAGATGCTGGAGGATGCCAGACTGCCATGGCTTACAGAGGTAAATGCACTGTGAACACTTGTAAGGATTCATGGCAGCCAAAAGTTGGGGCTCCCATAAAGACAAAGTAAGGAAGAGCCAAAGCATGGCACCAGACATCACTTGAACAAACATACCTTGAAAAACAAGAACAGGGGACAAGCAAAGGGAAATGGTTTCTTCTCCCCAGATGCTAGCTGGGGAAATGAGCCTGTATTTCCTCTCTCCCCCACCTCCTCCAGGCTGTTTCAAGAACATGCTCTGCTATCTCTTTTGAGGCCAGCCAAAATTAACACATTTATAACCACATTTCATTTTCTTATACTGGTTGCTATAGTTTTTCATTTATCTCTATCCCAAGTGTCATCTAAGATTCTTGTTGAATTATTTATCAGCAGTTTTACTGCTAACCTTTGACAGACAGAGAAAAGAAGATTTAAGAAGAAACTTTAATGAGACCAAAGGAAATGAAATAATGAAAGAAGCTAAGTAAAATAAGTGAGATGCAAGTCTTCATATTCCCTGGTTTCTAGTCTGAAGAATTGGGAGTCAATGTAGCCATATAAAGGACGAGGAGGCTTTCCTAAAACGGTATGCCTTTCAGGGAGTAATAGTCTGACTTGAGTACAGCAAAATGCAAGTACAAGAGTCACAGGTGAACAAAGACCTCAAAGGTCATGCACTCTATATCACAAAAAGTTTTTTCTTCTACTACAATAGGTTTTCCGGGTTCTAAATTCACAAACCAACAGGCAATCTTTGGTACACTACAACACAGTTTTTGGGCAATTTTCATCACTTTAACAGTAAACTTTACATCTCCTACCTCATACTTTAACAGTGTTGCACTATTGACATGAGTCCAGTTCAGCACTTGTATCTGTGACACAACTGGTGTAACATTGCAGTTATAGAGTGCAAGCGTGGTGTCCAACAGGAAGAAGTGTCCTGACAGAACAGGGTAATGTCAGCTGTGGCCACTCCAAATTAGTGCTAAGGGATTGTCAGACCTGTTTGAGGGTAATGACCTCAAAAGATGATTCCAAAAGGAAACAGGTTGAAAGCTACTGCAGAGTGGTTGCTTCACACCATCTGGTCACATGGACAGTATGATTAAACTAAACCAAGAAAAATCGTGTTCTTCATGAGCAGAAGAATGCCCACCTGAGGACTGGGCATGGATTAGCTTCCACGCATTACATTTAAAACTCAGTTTATTCTGCAATAACTGATCCATACAGAAAACCCCTTAAAAAGAGTAACTGCATTTCACAGAAGATGTCTTTTGCTAATAACATCAGTGACTGTTAGTTTTCTATGGAGACATTTCTATGATCCTCATTTCATAAAGAATTCCTTTTACATGAGGGAAGGCTGCCAGCTGCCCCCATCCCTGTCTTAAGTAATTGCAAACGTTTCTATCAATTTCACTTGGAGTTGTGCCTTCATAAACGTGCATTTGACTGCCAACACAGAAAAACATATACTTCCCCAGCTAACACTTAATTCATTTTTATAGTCCTAGGAAAAATACTGACTCACCTATTACATGGTCTCGGGCTGACTGGAGAGATCTAGGCGAAAAGAGCTTCAAGCCATACATTGTATAAACAGGAGGATTAGTGTCTTTAGATCCAGCATCTAGCAGCAAAATAAGGCCACACAGTATACAAAAATATACAGGTCTGCTGTAGATTATGATTTTATTGTGTCCCTGGAAGAAAAAAGAAAGAATCTGAATTTTGTATTCATTCTCCTACTGTGCACACTGCATTGAACTAGAGAGAGGGTCAGGGGTCAGACAAAATATTTTAATGACTTATACATAATAATTAGCAATAAAAATGCTACAAGGTACTTTTTCTTCTCCGGAGAAAAACTTTCAAAAGTCACAACGAGCAGTTAAGACTGACTTCAGCAATCATTTACGCTTTTGAAAATCTTATCTTCTGGACCTTTCAAAACATACTAATTGCAGGAGCCAAGTAAAAAAATAAAAAAATAGTAGACCACCTCCTAGGTGCAGTGTGAGACATGGAGATTGATTTTTTTGCATCAATACAATTTAATTTTTTTGTTACTTTTTTTTTTGTTACTTGACAGCAAATCAGCATCCCCTCTGGAGGGAGTGACACTTATCAGCAGTTTCTGGTCTGCCTCTCATGAAGCACTTTGAAATGATGATCCAAAGGAATCAGGATGTGAAAGGATTCACATCTGATGTCTTTCATGCACATCTTTCACACAATTGATCCTCACTAATCCTATAAAACACTGCTGTGGGGCTATAGGCCAGGGAAACTAACAGACACTTAAGAAAAATCTAAATAGTTCTCCTGGTAGCAAGTTAAGGGTAACTAAGACATTTTAAATGCTGATGAGCGAAAAGATTCCTTGAGTGTGAAAAGCCAGGAGCAAGTGACCAGAACCCAAGTTTGCCTTGCATAAAGCTGCTGTGCAACTGTTCTTATTTGTAAAATGCAATTCAAGTGAGTACAATAAAAGATTATGTCTTTTTTGAGTCCACTTACTTACTTGAAACAGCAGCTGTATTTGTTTGGCTGTCAGCCAAGCTCATGTGTTAGCATTGCTATTAACTGATCTGTACTGTCTTTTGGGATCAATCAGTTAACAAGGAGGCAGACTACAGGGAACTCAAGGGCTTATATCACATCTCACATCCATGGAATATGAATATAGTCAGAGACAGAAATCCTTGCTGTTTCATCAGTTTCAATTTTATGAATGCCTTTTTTTTTTTTTTAATAGGACACATGTCCATGAAATAATCCGTGGAGAATTGGAAAAATAAAAATCTGACCTTAAAAAAGAAAGATCACTTAAAATATTACTTTCTGGCATTTTTCAGATTTCAGCTCATTTATCTTAAATATGATCTGTGCTTAGGAAAAGAAACCAATAAAAATATACCTAAAAAATTGTTTAACGTTTTATATCCTGATGTGCACTCCAGATCAAAGTCTATTTTCTTGTGATGTTACATTCTTATCTTACCTCTTAAACTATGGCACCCAGTTTTATCTTTCCATGGCAGTTATTTGAAGGCAGTTGGGTAAGACAGAGTTGATGATTAGAAGTCCAGAGGTTTAACTCCACACACCTTGCAGTTCCACACAGAACACTGACACACTCAATTAGGTTTACCGTGTATATTTGACTCTTACTTCTGAAGTAGTTTATAGGGCATTGGGTGAAGAACTGGTTGAAGGGCAGGCAGAGCTCAAAGAGCTGTAGTGGAAGGGGCCACATCTGGCTGGTGACCTGTCACCAGTGGAGTTCCTCAGGGCTCAGTTCTAGGGCCAGTTCTGTTCATTATATTTATCAGCAATCTGGATGCAGGAATGCACCAGTAGCAAGTTTGCGGAAGACACTAAACGGGGGGTGCTGTTGACTCTGTTGAGGGTCAGGAAGCTTTGCAGAGAGAACTAGAGAATTTGAAGCATTTAGGCAGTGTTTAATGTGATAACATGCTGGATTCTGCACCTAGGATGGAGTAATGCTGGGCACAAGTATAAGTTGCAAGAGGAGTGGCTGATGAGCAGCCCTGCAGAAAGGGATCTGTGGGTGCTAGTCAGCAGCAGGTACAGTGTGAGTCACCTGTGAGCCTGGGCAGCCAAGAAGGTAAACCACCTCTGATTCATCAAACACAGCATAACCAGCTGGACAAAAGACGGGATTATTCCTCTGTACTCAGCATTGGTGTGGCCCCACCTTGAGTGCTGTGTGCAGTTCTTGGCCTCACAATTTAAGAAGGATGTGAAGGTCCCTGAAGACATCCAGAGGAGAGCAACAAAGCTGGTGAAAGGGTTGAAAGTAATGTCCTATGAGAAGCAGTTAAGGACTTAGGGCTTGTCTAGTTTGGAAAGGAGACAAGGGTGAGGGGCGACCTCATTGCGCTCTACTTTCCTGAGGAGGGGAAACTGAGAGGGAGGTGCTGATCTCCTCAGGTTTCCTGAAAGCTGCAATATGTGAGCAAATACTACTTCCCTATTTTTCAGGTGGTAGTGGAGAATGAGACAAAATCTTGAAAAGGAAATCTTCCCTATGATCAGATCAACAGGAACAAAGCAATGCAGCAGCAATGCTCTCAGGACAGTGGCTGCACAGCTGTTGCACTGCTTGGGATGCACTGGAGATGAATGAGCTTCCTAGAGCACAACAAATACTCCAGTCCTTACCTATGACATCACTGTCATTTACATCCTTCATTTGAGGGACAGTACATTTCATTTTTTAAGGTTTTAGAAACAAACAAACAGAGAAATAGGAGCAAAGTCCTCTTGCGCCTGCCATTGACAAGCCAAGCTACATAGCCCTTCACCAAAATAGCATGTGGTAGCACAGCTTGTTTCAACTAGATATTTTAGATATCAAGGGCTTATTTTGTTTTACTAGACAAGCTCACTAGACATGCAAGACTGATGTCATCTTGGTGAAATTACTCTACTCTGAATTCTCCTTCAGAAGAATTTAAATAATGAAGTACAATTTCTTTTATATTTTACAACTCATTTGTTGAACAACATTTTTTCCTTCATTGATAAAAGTTTCAGTGAAAAATCTTCCTTTCCCTAAGTCTGATAAAAAAATGTCACTGGCTTTTTCAAGTCCATATTTCTCATTAATACGTTTCAGAAACATATTCACATCCTACCAACACAACACTGGTGCACATCATACTTTAATAAAAATATTAAGACTTTCGACAAAGACAGAATAATTTCAAACACTTCTATTTAGTAAAGCAGCAGTTTTGACTGCAAAGCATTTTTAATGGGAAAATTTTAGAAAGATCTAATGACACTTTTTTGTTGTTGTTTGTGGGTGCACACATGCAAGAGGAAAAAGACAGAAGGCTTTTTATAAAAAGAAATGTGCATGTGCTCAGTTCTACAGAAGAGCTTACAAAGACAAATTAAAAATACTTTTAAAGTGCCTTATGGGATTTATGAAACTGCCTATAGTAGCTACACAACCGAGTTAGCTATCTGCTTTGGCAGGTAATGGGACCAAGACAATGAAGTTATGTAAGAGATTCTCTAAATCTTGTTAAGAGCATGACTGCAATCTTTCAAGCTCAAACGCCTTTGTAAGCCTGAGCTAGATCCTGAGCTATACAGGTCTCTTGTGAGGGACTTACAGACAATCTCTCCTGATCTTTCTATATAGCCATTTACTAAATGTAAAACCTTGTCAAGGCTTTGCCTAAAACCCTGAAATGCACATGACAAGGATCTATTGGATCTCTGAATTTAATACCCTGCAGTCACTAGGATCTCTCTTCTATCATGTCATTAACAACAAAATATACCACACTTAGGATGGACTTGATTTTATTCTCTCCACCATTCCAGTGAGGAGAATGTTCCCAAATTTCACCATCCCAGAACCACGTACCCCTGTGTAAACAGCAACTAAAGGCCACCACCTACCAGTGGATCAGAACTGGAAAGGCTAAAGCACCAGCTGACAGTAAAATTAGACTCTCATCTTCTAGCAGCCAAGGGTTCAAAATCAGCAAGTGAATACATTGGCACTCTGAAGGAGTTTAGAACAAAAGCTTATGCGTCTCTAGGCACTGTGTTTTCTGAATTCACTGGATGCTATTTGAAAGCAGTCTTTCAAAATGGTACAGGCTAGAGATGACAAACTCACATCAAACAGTAACAAACACTGCATGTGAGAGATAGGGAAGAAGCTTGGAACCTCCTCAGCAGGCATGGATAACATAAGGCATCAGCAGCTACTCATGGATCCACAAACAGAACTTAATTCAGTGTGCAAATATCTGAGGTTTATGATGGTTTGTTTCACACTGAAAAATCTCATCTGCATTTTCATTCATGGGCATGGTACAGTTCATTCTTTAACCCCGCTGCTGTTCTGCATCCTCACATTAACATCAAGAGATGCTACACTCTTTAATTTTAATGTAGTCACATGAATTATGAAAGAGTACATGGAGTATCTTTTCTCGCCTTCGTGTTGTCCTATTTTTGAGGTGCTTAGCAGCTCAAGCAAGCCTTTAGAAATACCTATGGTGTTAAAGAGATACAACGTAGAAATAGCTAATCTTCCATTTTACCATAACCCCTCCCACCTTTAAAACTCTTAGTGGAAAAACTCTCTAAATTTTATTTCCACTGGAGTTTGCATGGTGCACCAAAAAGTTTGCAAGAAAGTATCCCTGATAAAGTTTTAGGAAGATGGGAATAAACCTATTGTTACTTCACTACACTGCTGCATGACTTACAGAATACAATATGGTGAATAACACCTGTAACAATATAGTGGGAGCCTGAAATCCAAACCTGGATTCTGCACAAAAACTGTTCCATTTAAACTCTAGTTTATGTTCAATACTACAAAAAAATATGGGCTAGATAGGTTTATAATGAAGTTTTGATTAAACTGTTTGCCACCCATTTTAAACAAATGTACATGTTACTAATGTCTGATTAAGTGCAAGTTATTTGATTACAGTTCACATAATTATGTCTAGACACATGCCAGTTGGACTGACAAATAATATTACTTTAGTCACCAAAAACCCCAACTTTTCACTGAGGTTGGAATATTTCTATAATATATTGAAAATATTACCCTACAATGTGCAAGTTCCTGTTTATTAGCTTTCCCTACTTTTTATGCAGACAGACGTTTCCTGTGAATGCATTATAATCAAAACCATCATAAGTTCACCCCGTAATAACTGGAATGAAAAAGAAACTGAGAATCTTCTGAAATCCATCTTAGTGAAGTGTGTAGCAGACATTTGTGAATAACCTCCATTTCAAGTTCAGCCTGTATTTCTAGCCTTTAAACTGACAAAAATAATTGCTCCCTGCCAAAGGGAAACTATCCAAAAGACCTGAACTTTTCAACATGCCAGTTTTGAACCCTGAGGGAAGAGAGGGTGCCCTCAAAAACATTCAAAGAGCTAAATAAGAAATGTGAGCAACTAAGCATCCAGTGTAAAAGCAAGAAAGGGACTTTATGACCACTGAAATGTCTTCCAAGATCCTCAAACCAAAAATGTTGAGACACTGTGACAGGTGAAGTGGTAAGGTTGCAGTTGCAGGATGATGCCTCTAAACCAGTACTGCAACGAGGACAGACTTGTTCTTCACAAAGGTGTTTGGCACTGTCAGAGTTCAGTTTCATAGATACACTCAACACTCAACAGACAAACAGCAACCAGCAAGGATCCTTACAGCCTACATTCACCCAAAGACTTGGCCGTTTCTTCAGGAAACAAGCAGAAATACTGTGACCATATTATAAAAAAAAAGAAAATACCTTTGTCATTTGATGAGCTAAAAATACTATTGATAGATACATATGCAATACCAGATTTAAAAATTTAAAAAATCAATGCCCCAACAACAACAAAAACAAAAAAAAGACCCAACTGGCCAACAACTGAGCTGCTAATCTGAAGATTTTGCTCTTCTGCTCTTTTCAGTTTCTACTTCTAAAGGAAAGTAAAGAAAATCCTTATCTGATGCCACAGGACTGAACATCAGCAAACTACTTCAGATGAATTTGTTTTACTGCATATTTCAGCTTAAAGAAATAGCATTTTTCTAATATGAGTGATAAATTCAAACACCTTAAAAATAATTAAACCTTGTACAGAGTCTCAAAATCACAGGCAACATCTTTTTCATTTCCACAAATCATGTAGAACAGCAAACTACTAACACCTGTATTTCACCGAACAACCGTTTCACATTACACAAGTGATAATAAAGACTTGTTATACTGGTTGAGACTTACATGTATTGGTGAAGCAGGATCAGGCTGAACACTCTAAAAACAAAACAGAAAAAAGTTTGCTTGCAGACTTTTGCCTTCAAAGAAGTTAGAAGAGAATTCAGCAATTGGCTATGAACCTGTGTCCTACCTTTAGAAGAGAATACTGGCAGCTGGCCATCACAAGACAGAATAACAGAACCCAAATGTCTTTACAGAAGCCTTGATTCAGAGTCAGGAATCCAAGAAGTGAAACAAGAACTACTAGAAGGACAGCAAATACATTTTCCTTTACATCTTCTGTCCTATGTGAATAAAAGTGTTGGAGAAGTACAAATATTTATAGATTCATTAGAGCAAGGCAGGTGCATTTGTAGTTGATATGAACTGTCAGTGCTGCAGCTATCAGAATTTGCAGGATCTGAGGTTTCGCTCCCATAACTACATTTCCATGTTCAATGGTATTTCACCCCCATGCCAAAAATCTTATCCAAAATGATACCTAAAATGTATAGAAAAAATAGCATACGCACTGAAGTCCAATATCACTTCCAAACTCACTTCCCAATTAGAACTCCACAGTGGAGCTGAATTTGAATGTAGGAAAGTATGCTGATAAAATGCAAACAAACAAAATCATTGAAAAACCAAACCAAAACAACAAACCCCACAAAACCCCACACAAACAACCACAAATAAAACCACCCAAAACACTTTTAAATGAGGAAATAAGACATTCCATTAATGAAAAACATATGTCTGACAACAAAGAATTGGATGAAAGACCAAATTTGTCATCTGATGTTTTATTTGTTTTATCTGTTCTAATAGAATATGGAAGCTGAGATAAAAAGCAATGCTAATATTCAGGCTATAACAAAAGAGTTTATCAGCAGATGTTTTCCATGCAATTGAAACACAGAGAGAAGACACCAAACATAAGTAAGTATCTTCTCTGGGCTTTTAGCTCCCTGACATGTAGCTTGATTTCCGTAGCAGGTAAAATTATCATCCGAAATTTGGCATAGCATCCCCCCCAAAAGCAGAGACAAGAAAGTCAGCAGCCATTACGTATGTAGGCCAACATGTCTGAAAGTCCAAATAGTCCAGTAGATTACCATGCAAGATCTAATAGCAAATAGTACTGCCTGAAGAGTGATGCCAAGACAACAAATTTTCTCTAAACAAATAAAGTTGAACTGGAACAGAGGTAGCAGCTGAAAGATCTCCTCCTGAACACCACTCTATAAATCATTTTCTGTTTTTTAAAGATTAGTGTACTTGGTTTACAACAGCCTAATATCCCTCCATTTCTGATTTTCTCATCAGAAAGCTCAGAAGCACTGAATCTAACAGCTGTGAGTCAAATTACAGGCTATTCTACAAGGCTCATGCTCACATGAATCAAAATCTCTGCTTGAAGATAAAGGGTAGGAAGAATCACCGAAATCAACTCTGAGGAGAAACATTTTCTTCAACTTAAAGAAAAATGCACTTATCTACTCAACCTAAAAATAACGACACTAATAAAAGGCTCACTTTTTCCTTCTCTAGTGGTCTGGATTGCTTTTTGAACATGTGGAGCCACCCACTGCTACGCTACATAGAGCAGCAGTAAAAAAAAAAGCTTACCTGTCCAACAATGCCAACAAGGTAAGTCGATCATACCAGACCTTAATCCATTTGCCAGGGAATACAACAAATCTGTAAAACTGCCTGTTCAGCTTCCGTTGTGCTGAAGAACATGAAGAATCCTCAGGGTCCTGGTTGGGTTGCTACAAAACCAAACCAGAAATACACAAAGATCTCTCACACTGACATATAACTGCCAGAAAAACAGATGTTTAAAAGGCCAAATTTACATGAAGAATTAGATTTTTTTTTCTAGCATATTTACTTTCTTCATTTTAAATTAGAAACAAAAATATCACACCAGCTTAATCACTGCAGATGGACAAAAAATATACCAGTTAATGGAGTTTAACAGTAACAACATGCTTTAAAAATGAATACTAAATAATTATTTAAAAATAATTATTTTTTAGTCCCAATCCAGTGCTTGTCTAAAGTTTCTAATTGAAGATTTTTCACGTATCAGGCTAATTACAGCACAACACAAAAACACACATGACAGGACAAATCCTTAGTTTTAAATTAAAAAAAAAAAATCAAGTAGGCTCTAGGGCCTAGAGATGTGAGTTATCAGCTCTCCTTCCAGAACAGTGCTTTGTTTATCTTTCCTGAGATGCTTTAAATACCACATCAGGTATGCCTCCTCAAGAACAGCAAGAGGAGAAAAAAATTGCAAACAAGCACAAACTGCATAAACATCCCTAGTTTAAGAGCCTCTAATCTTACTATCACAATCATAAATCCATCCTTTTGAATATTGCTTCTGTCAGATTCTAAGGCCTTTTCTTGTCTGTTTGAACTACAGTATTTCAGATCTCCCCAAACTCTACACCTGCACTCCTTCACCAACACTTGTGGGGAGAGAGGCTTATCTACAGACCATTAGCTAAGCCTGCAAAGCTAGACAACAAAAAAAAAACCTCTACAAAGCAGTGATTTCTTTCCAAGGTACAGCACCATTAACTGATTTTATAGAGGGGGGAATCACTTATTCTTCCTTCAAGAAGAATTTGAGATTTCAAATCATTGTGAAGTCTAGTGATTTTCAACCTCCTTCTAGGCAGCCTCCTTTTTCCCCCCCCCCACCTCCACTGCCCTATTAAAGACAACGAATCAATAAATATACCTATAATAGAACTCTAGCAATGTCTATGTTAGAATTATTTACGTTACATTAACTTTCCTATTCAAGGAAGAGGAGTTCTGTGTGAAGTAAATGATTGTCATCTTGAATTGTAACTGTTAGCAAAACAGAGTTTTTTAAACACCTTCTCCACCTCCACAAAGCAATTGGTAATTTTTTTCTCAGATTATTGGAATAATTCTATTCTTCACTTTCCAGGAAAAGGAATTTTACACACAGTTTACACATGACTTAATGCATTACTGTGCATGGCAAACATGAGGTGAAACGGGATAGAGTAAGCTTTGGAGAAAGAAATTCAAGTTTAGGCATTTTATCTCATGCCTCCAATTGACTAAAAGTGTACAACCATGCAGAGGAGCTCAACTGCTACTAGTGCAGGACAATAACTCATGTTTCTGAGGATTGAAACATGCAGGGGGATGTTGGACTATTTGGCATTCTTTCATTTATTAACAATTCCAAGTTATTTAAAAGCTGTGAGACCAACTGGAATCCTTTTACTATGCTGATTTTAAAATCTAAAAGTAGTTTATGTAATCCAAATTTTAATATTTTTATTAACACTTTAAAAAGTAACTTAAATATGGGGTTGGGGCATTTTTAAAGAAAAAACGTGTTTTAAAATATTACAGTTGCTAATACTGGCATAGTTTTGTTATTCTTGGGTCCTCTTACCCAAGAGAAAGTAAAGTGAAACTCAGTGAACCACAATCATTAACTTCACTGGTTTAATGTAGATCAGTCACCATAACTAAATAAAAAAATCAAAACAGTGGCAAAGACTTCATTAAAAACACCCGTGGATCTAATTGTTCAGTCTTCAGAACAGCTTAATGCATATTTAGCTGAGTACATAAGAGAACATTTTGGCTCCTGAGAAACTGTAACCTTTGGATGAAGTTCACCACGTGAGGCTTGCTGTACGTGGGCTGGAGTCAGACTTTTGAGCCACATTTGGGAAACTCAGATTAGCCCTGAGCAAGTCACTAAAGTCTAACTGTGCCTCCTATCAAAAAAAGGGCTTATGAAAATTCACTTCATAAATTTATGTGGTGTCAGAGACAGCCTGAAACCCTAGCTTCATTGAAATCAATAACAACACTTTTCCTGACTTATGTCAGAATTTCATGTTTAATTAAAAAAAATCCAGAAACCAGGAACTTCTGAAATCACTGTCTGACCTTGCTGCAAACTTGCTATGTGACCTCCAACAATACATTTTACTTCTTAATGGAGCAGTTTTCCCAAAAGAGAAAGGAAAAAAAAGAAGAAAAAGATAAGCATGACAATTGTTCTCTAATTTACAGGCAGTTAACAAGATTATGAATATAATCTGAGCCTTTAGATAGAAGACACTGTCCAAAACTGAAAGACGCAATTTGGGACAATTTTATGATTTTTAATTTAAAATACCTACTTGATCCAAGTTACTTCAGCTTTACATTCCTGTGCAAAATCTAAGATGAAATTTAATTGTCATTTTAATGTTACTCATAAATATCAAACTAGAATTCGCTGTGGATGAGAGAATGGTAAAGGAATTCCTTTTATTATAAAAGAAATTATAAAAACAGATTGCACCCCTAAGCCACTGGTCAGAGACTCCAAACACTGTGTAGTTCATGTTCACATAATACCATGCAAAATGAAATCTGAGGGCCTTTTTCTTTTGCTGTATTGAGGAGGTGGCTTCGACATTCCACAACAGACATTCAGAAGTCTAACTGTCCAACTCGGAAAAGTGAAACCAGACATAAGGTTTTATGATAGTAATGAATCTGGAATAAACACTTCATACTATTAAAATCTGGTGGTGTGTCTAAAATCCTAAGAGCTTGTGTCCTCTTCCAAGTGAAAGAAGACTGAAGAGAGAGCAACTTTTTTGGTGAGAGTCTTTAAGTACTCTCCTAGGACACTACTCAGTATCAGTAGGAAACAACTGAGTTGCATCCATCAATATAAAACACATCTTCTCCCACATGCGCAATACCAGGAAAAGTAGTATAGAAAAATAAACAAAATTGTCTCAGGAACAAGCCTGCAGCATTTGTTTACAGAGCAGTTCATCAAGATGCTAGAAATTCAGATATTACAATGTACCCGTGGGCTTTCTGAAAGGGTCCTTCGTGCCACCATCAGTAGGAGCTGCTGCTGAAGTGCACTTGCTGCTTGATCCCCAGAAGATGGCTCTTGGCTCTCTGAAGTGGTAGTACTAGAGGAGCTGAACTGTATTTCACTGTGCACAGAGGAGAGAAAGGAAAGCGACTGTTTTAAGCAGCAATATTTTCCTAGTATTTCTGAAACATTACAGGAGAAACCCTGTAACTACACTACTGGTTGGCTCACAGGGCATGGGAAACTTCCACGTCCATATCTAAAATCTGGCACAGGCCCACAAAGCAATTAACACCCAAATTCAGATACACTTGGTTTACTACATCCATCACAGAAAAGGAGATACTTCTGTATCACAATTTTTCTCATCCTGGGATGAACACCTGCAATGAATCTCACTTCAGAAGTGCCTTTTTTTGTCCCCTGACAATAATTCAGGTTTAGAGCTGCATATCTACAGAGCAAAACTGCAGGGTTGCTACTGCAGAGATCCTGGAACAGCTTTCCAACAAGCTCACTTAGGTACCAAGCTAGTCTAGTTTCACCTGCACCAAATTCAATGAGTACTAATTTACCCTACTGAGAATACAGGTTACAAGAACTTCCTTCTGGCCTAGCAAGAAGACAACAATACATGAGCTAATTCACATAAGGCGAGCTCAGATATTTTCCATAGTGAGCATGAACTCAATCTTTTTAGTGTTTTTGTCTTGTGTTTACTGCTTTATGGTGTAGGTAGAGCACTTAAACACTTTATTTGAGGAAATCTGCACTTACAGCAGCAGTGCCTGTTGGGTTGCAGAAACAGTGTGTTACCATAACATGACTGACTGGGTTTCAACAAGAACTGTATTGAAATGAAATAATTACTACTTCGGGAAAAGATCTATTTTGAATACTTCTTTTTAATACCCTTCCAAATGCAGTTTATACATCAGGTGCTCTGTTCCAAGCTCATTACCCCCCTGACTCTGGATACCTGCCTTCAGCTCTTAGTCCTTTTCTATCTACATGAGGTGAAAGCACCTCAGCGCTCATGCAAGGTAGAGAATACCTGTTGTTCCTATTTTCCATAAAGACAAGCAGGAAAAAAATAAGAGCAATCTGCACACAGTAAGCCTGGAAGCCTGTGGCAGTGTAAAGATTAAAACTCTTGTCTTGCATACCCTATGCCTGCCCCAAAGGCACCTTATTAATTTTAGTTAACTCATCCTTCTTTGCCTTTAGTTGGCAATTCCCAAAGCCTGTCACGTAACCCTTGCTGAGGCTTTAAAATTGTGGCTGTTCTGCACATAACTGGCTGTTAACTTAAGCTGCAGTGGTTGGCACTGTTCTGGGATAAAGTTCAACATCTGGACAACTCAGAAGCAGGTCTGAAGTGCCACACCAGTAGCTTGAAATGCACACACTCTCTCCTTCTTCCTTCCAGGATTTTCTAGCTCTGCCTGGACCAACAGGAATACCATCAGCCTCGAGATGTCA
Organism: Corapipo altera; assembly: GCF_003945725.1. Lineage (NCBI taxonomy): Eukaryota > Metazoa > Chordata > Aves > Passeriformes > Pipridae > Corapipo > Corapipo altera. Next base: position 1,425,528 of record NW_020884923.1, read on the forward strand.
TCAGAAGAGCAATCCCGCCTGTGGTTTCTGAGCCAGGTAGTTTATGTTTTCAAAGCCTTGATTACTATCAGGCTTGGATTCCAGACCTGATATTCAACATCTGCCACTCCAGCAAAGCTATCAGCTGAGTAAAAATGAGAGTACCTGATCCTAATGGCTTCCTCTGCTCTCCCCATTCCTCCTGCTACAGACAGCAGCATGATCTGCTCCACAGAGTCAGGACATCTGTTACATTCCCTTTGGACAGTACTAGGAAATCAGGACATGGTCCAACACAACCCACTTGGCGTCCTAGCCACAAAGAATCCCTCTGTAAGAACCATCTCCTTTGTCAGCAGTCATTAACAAAACAGTACAGAAGGGTTGGGCAGTAATCCAAGATCCTGGATGACAACCAGAAGATGTAGGCAGGAAGAAAGCAGAGGAAGCCTAGAGGCATGCCTCCCGGGAGTAAGATTCCCACAGACATGGACTACAAAATATGTCTTTTGCATATTTTGAAACGTCCTCCTCAAGGGCAACCTTGTCCATTTTGAAGGAAGGCAATGGAGTTGTTTGTTTGTTTCCCTATGATGAGCTACCCTGTTCCTTGTCATTGTGGGTGCAACCCTGGGACTCCCTGTTCACGGCAGGAAAAAGGCAAGTGTAGCCCATGTTACACAGGAAAGCTAAGCTGGGAATTACCATTCAAAAGGCGACCCAACAAAACAGCAGGAGAATAGAACAGTGGTTGCTCATGCCTTCCTAAATAAAGAGTTAATTTTCTCTAAATTTCTGCATTTTTATCTGTATTTCTACAAAAGCCAAAAATATTTCTAGATTGGCCCACATAATTTATCCCACATTCATCAAAACCAGAAATAGCAAAAAGACGGAGTAGAGTACCAAGGGAGTCTTATCAGTTCACAGAAATCAAAAATCTTTTACTCACAAGACTTCTTCTCAGAATAAACTTAAAAGATCAAACCATCTCCCATCAGACTTGAAGATAATCAAAAAGCCAAGAGTGCCTATAATCTGTTTTCTGTTTACAGAAAAAATTCATAGCTCCGCCTATGGCAGAGCAACTGGCTCAGCAACTGGCAGAAGAGTCCACAAGCAGCTAGAACACTGACTGTGGGGAAGAGTTGGAAACTTCATAAGCCTGAAAAGACAATTAGGGCAGAGAAGTTGGGAAGGTAGAGCTAGTAAAACAACTATTACAAAATCAGAATCTGTCATCTGGCCTTCATCAGTCTCATCTCTCTGTATCTTCTTACTCTCTCCTCATCTTCCATTTCCTTCAGCTCCTGTTTGCTGGTTTTTTCTCCTTATCCCTATTTTCCACACAACCTTCTCCTGACATTCGCTTGCTATCTCCCGATGCCAAATCGCTTGCACAGCTACTTAGAAACTGTACATCCCATTTGATGACATTGCTATCACAGTGACAGCAAATACTAGTAAGAAATGCAAGGTGGTGTTTGTGTTTTTGTAACCCTATAAACTAGATTCTATAAATTTATTACCATATATAAATAGGAGCAAACACTCTCTAATCATAAAATCATTATAACGGAGCTGATCGCAGTATAACATGGAATCTTGCTAAATAGAAAATCTGTTCATTTGCAGAATAAATTAATGTTATCAAGATCTGTGACAGTAAACTGCACTGCTAATGTAAGCAAAGGTGTAATTGAACTAAATTTTGAATAATAAATTATTAACTAAAAATAACTAAACATACAACCTATGCAGATCAAATTCAAAAGCTACATAGCACCCTCTACAGATAACTGGATATAAAATCAGGAATTTTTTTCTGGCTCATAATTCCATTTTGTAAGAAACTGAGCAAACTCAAGCTAGTGAAGCAATCATTTAACACAGAGAATGGTTTAATATAACGACATAGGACTGGAAAAAAAATCTTCCTTCTCCCTCTCTGATTAGAATCACAGAATACGCTGAGTTGGAAGGGATCCATCAGGATCATTGAGTCCAACTCCTGGCCCTGTGCAGGACACCCAAGAATCAGTCTGTGATAGTTGCCTTATACGACAGATAATTTGGCCTGAGCCATTCAAATATAACCCAGCCTACGTCAACCCCTTTGTTAGGATTAGCTAGACTTGAGTATGAATACCTCTCAAGGTAAGCTCATTATACAGGCACACCTCAAAGAATTCCCTATTAATAGAGCTGTTTTGCAGGTCTTGGCTAAATTTCATTTTAACCTGCATATAGGAGAAAGGACAGGGAACCATGTCACCAGTGTCACAACAGTCACAGTAATAAAGCACCTTCCTCTTGCTCCTCGTGTACTTAAAACCAGAAAGATCCCACTAGACTGCTTAATACAGCTGTCTGGGTCACTACAAATTTTACCAGTGTGTAATAAATATACACAGCAATAAAAAATAATGTAGCTGAAAGCTGTTTGTAATACTCCCTAAAACACTGCCTTTAGGTGGTGATAAGCAGCTATGGCTGTGAAGTCTGAAGAAGAGCCAGAGAGCAGCTCAGAGTTGGCAATCTCTGGCCCTGCACATTTAACAAGCAGCCACTTCTGTGGTATTGATCTGAGGTGCATCCAAAGTACTTGCCAAACTGAGACCTGAGTGATCTGGCTGTACAAGAACCAGCAAGTACTAAAAACACAGTAGAAACTCCTAACACCCACACTTTTGTGCCCTTTCAAAACACTCGGTTTGCAGCTCAAACGTAACTGTCTGGACTGACATCAAGAGTATTGGATCAACATCAGCTCACCAGTGGCACCTCTGTTACTCAGTGTCATTCCTGGTGTCTTCTTACCACCACCTCAGCAGCTTTACTCCTTGTCACCTAAAAAAGTCTCCCTGCCATCTCGCATCCCAATCTCTTTCAAACCTCATCACACAGGCTTATCACTACATCTCTATTTATTGCTTGTTAGGTCTCTACTAGAAAGCTGCCAGCACTAATCTGACCAGAGTATTGCACAATTCAGGACTGACACTAAAGCCATTAGTTGTGGATGTTGCTTCTTTTAAGCAGTACATGACAGTTCCCAAATGTACTACTGAATAAGAAGACAAACTCAAAAGCAATTTAAAGCATACAAGAAGATTGAAATATGCCAGCAATAGCCACATTAAGACTGGATAATTATGTGACAAATCCAATCATAGCAAACATAGAAAAAACATGAAGAGGAGACACTGTTCACTTTTTTTGTAAGATATTAGTAGTTTCATGAAGAATACAATTAATTCAGAATGTATATGTTAACTTTCCTCAGTGGTTACATCTGAGGAGAGCTCAAGCTAAGGACAAAATCTCTCTTAAATTTTGTTCATACTTTGCTATTTCTACAAACATGTACCTCTACCAATAAAAAGACAGGCTATCCAAGTTTACAGAATGGGAAAGCTGGATGTAGCGATGTACTGACATAATAGACAGAAAGGATATCAAGATCACTGTTAAAGTTTTGCAATAGACTACAAAATGAGCAGTGGTACATATTGAGTCAGCTACTGCAGATGGACAGAAAGGCCTTACAAAGCATGTTCCCAGTGGCATTGTGGTAAATATGAAGGCAGGTGTTAAGAATGGGGTCCTCTTGGTACATTCTTACTTCCCAATATTCAGGTATTTTTATTTTGCTAATAAGCATGTAAATTGATAATATGCAAGCCTATTACATTTCAAAGCTAAGATAAATGTACTAAAATCTTTAAAAGCAAACAACATGTGTTATCTAATAAACTAAAGGATGCATTTTGAGAAGACGCAGCTTTACTAACAGCACCCAGGGTTCCATTATCTCCGGAGTACTTAAAAACATCCCTTTTAGCTCTACTTATGGAAGGGCAGCGGGAGGGAAGAGAGGCCAGTCCTAAAAGCTGAAAGACTCCATAAACTCCTAGTCCTGAGCAGGATTTTGCTGCCATCATGCGGCAGCATAGCCCTCTCACATCTCCGAGTCTTAATGTGCCAAAAACACTGGCATCCCTGCCCTGTGTTCAGTGAAAGAAGGGCTAAAAACCCCTATGCAAATACAGGAAAGGATTTTAATCGGCCAAGCCTAATACAAGGGTTTCTTCCTGTTCCTTGCAAGCCAGGAGGAAAATGCTACTGAGTTTGTAAAGAGTTCTTTTCAGAAAAATCCATGGCTCCATTGTGATCAAAACATTACCATTTTCAGTGCACACATGCACACACTACGTTCATTTATGTGTTCAAGCAGCACTGTGCCCAGGGGAGTGGCTCATCTGAAATCACTGAATCCCAAAAGGGACCATATAACATTTTTGCATCCATGCAACGTGCTTGGCTGCAGAACTGCAAAACCTGACAGGCAGCATTAAGAAATCTTTAAGATTCAGCTGCCTATTACTAGAGCAGTGAGAGATTTTGTTATTTGGGTCACCTTGCTGAGAAACACAAAGATGTTTTAGTGATACACTATTTTGTAATTCTAAAACAACACTTTGAAACACCAACAAAAAAAAAGAAATCTACTCTTAAGTTTACTCCCTCCTATGAGGAATAAACCTCAAAGGTTCAGGGGATTTTCCAGCAGTGAACATACTAAAGTATTAATGGATTTATAAAGGAGACATACAGTACCACAAAGGCATTCAGATAGACTTTTGTATAGTATAATGCACTCAAGTAGCTTATTCAGGGACGTGAATGTAAATCAAATAAGTTAACTCATTGATTTGACACAATTCTCTCTTTTGCCCAGGGCCAGAAACATTGGCACTCAGCAGGAGTACTGACAGGTAGCTTAAGTTATTTTTTTAATACTTGTTAGTCACTATTTTGCCGAAACTACTTTTTTAAATCATTGGTCCTTCTGATGCCAAAAATAAAAATATTCTCAAAACAAACAAAAAATGTATGACATTTTTTTAAATGGAGGTCTTTATCTGTACTGCAAAAGATTTTAGACTCTAACTATAACATAGCCTTTTAGAAGCTTGGTTTTAGTGTCAGAACCACATCTAAAAAAAAAAGGAAAGCAAAGAGTATAGAGGATCAATTGCTCAGACAGAACAAGTAAAGTCCCATATGAATGCATGATTGTACTGGTATGGTTGAACCATGTGTGGTAATGAAAGATACATAATTTTATCCTACATAAAATTATATTGTTCTAATAACATTACACTTAAATTCAAAGATACATGACCAAGAAAGCAGATAAGGCTCAAACTGGAATATTTTTTTGAAAGGTATATGGATTATATATATATACAGTTGATTTCAAGTGAAAGCTCAAGTTTCACTTACGCAGCAAGGAAATCTGCACCTAAGATAAAGGTGCTTTTACTAAGAGCTGGGCAATCATTCTTTCTGTTTGTGTTGGTTTTGACTGGAGTAGAGTTAATTTTCTTTATAGTAGCTGGTATGGGACTATGGTTTGGATTTGTGCTGAAAACTGTGTTGATAACCCAGGATGTTCTAGCTGTTGCTGAGCATGGCTTACACAGAATTAATGCCTTTTCTGCTTCTCACAGCACCCCATCAGCGAGGAGGATGGGGGTGCACAAGGAGTTGGGAGGCAACTCAGCCAGGACAGCTGATCCCAACTGACTACAGGGACAGTCCACACCATATGGCACTCAGCATATAAATCAAGATGAAGAAGAAGAAAGGTGGGGATGTTTGGAGTGATGGTATTTCTCTTCCCAAGTCACCATGACACATGATGGAGCCTGGCTTTCCTGGAGGTGGCTGAATACTTGCCAGCCCAGAGAAAGCGGTGAATGTATTCCTTCATTTTCTTTGCTTGGGTATGTAGCTTTTCCTTTACCTATAAACTAGTGGGTTGAAATAAAGAGAGTTTTTCTCACTTCTGACTTTTACCCCCCCATCCCATCGGGGGGAGTAAGCAAGTGGCTGTATGGTGCATAGTTGCCAGCTGGGGTTAAACCATGACACTGCTCCTGTTCTCAAATACTTCAGATGCAGGCCACATCCATTTCTGTGGCCTATTTTACATATTTATTTTTAACTCCAGTTTTTACTACACATATGCAGCCTAGTAGCCTCCTGATGAAAATTATGGTTATTGCTGGCATGTTGTCAGACACATGAAGTGATAAACTGCAGCAAGAAGTCCAGCATTTACACCTATATATGTATTTGAATCAATCAAATGCTTTTGCATCACGAAGGTAAAAACTAGGATTGTTCTGAAGAGACATCAACTCTCCCTCTTAAAAATCAATACATGTGTATCCTGCACAGAATTGGGAGTTTCAATATGGTTTTCTTCTCAGGAATTTAACGCAGGACAGAAGGAAATGGGTTCAAGAATACAAGCAGTATTCTTATAAACTACATCCACTAAAACCTAGAGTATTTCTTGAAAGGAATATAAACGGCCAAATGCTTCCACAGCTTATACAGGCACAACTCCAGTTGGCTTTAGAAGATCTAATACTTGACTTGAGAGACAGAATTGGTCTATCCTCAAAAAGTAGCCCTTAAATTTTTTCTACGTAAGAATAAAATCCTCTACAAAGACCATTTTTTCCTTGGAGCTACATGTATCTCAGTTTTTCAGCTAACAGAAAAAACATTCCTGGGTTGGAATGGACATATCCACATCAGGATTTTAAGCATGGACCACCTTCTGTATTTTCTGAAAAGTACTTAACTATATCATATGTGTTTGCCCACACACCAAAGCAAGCTCAGTGCTTTAAATAGAAGAAGATTGTAAGGATGCAGAGAAATGTGCTCAAATACCCATACGTACTACCAGGTATGTAGCATGACCTTACAGTGCTATGCTCTTCAGGGATGTTTAATGGTCTGCTCTTATCTCAGATCTGAACACCCACAAACATCTCAGAGATAGACTGCAATATGCCTGAGCAAAACAGCATGAGAAAAATGCAAAACGCTTTCTGGAAATAAATCCATTACCCCTGAAATAAAGAGTTGTTCACATTAGCTAGCAAAATGCTATGCTGAAATAAACATCATGGTGACGGATCATCAGTAAAACTCATGGCACAAAGCATCTGAGTTTCACAGTGCTATCATGCCTGTGAACTGCTTCAGGTAGTACCATGGAAGTTTTTGGATAGTTTATTCCTGATTGGGAACATCTGCAAAACTATTTGAAGCAAAAAAGCTTAAAGGACAAATAATTTGAATATAATTTGAAAATAATTCTATAATCACTAGAGTATTTCACAGATTATCACATGAATAGAGCCATTTATTTAGAATCCCAGAATCATAGAATCAGTCGGGTTGGAAAAGACCTCCGAGATCAGCAAGTCCAACCCTTGATCCAACACCGCCGTGGTTACTAGACCATGGCACTAAGTGCCACATCCAGTCTCTAATAAAAAACTTCCAGGGACAGTGAATCCACCACCTCCCTGGGCAGCCCACTCCAACGTCTGATTACTTTCTCTGTAAAAAATTTCTTCCTAATATCCAACCTAAACTTCCCCTGGCAGAGCTTAAGATCGTGCCCTCTTGTCCTGCTGCTGGTCGCCTGGGAGTTAACAACTTTATACCTAACAGCATTGGGTTTTGATATCACATGTTGTGTTCACTGTTTCTCCAAGCATTATTTCTTTCATTACAAAGAACACAATTTTACACATGGAAAAAATTCGCATACATTTTTGATAAGAGCAAAACTACATAAAAATTACCAAAATAGTAACATTTGTTACATTAGTGCCCTCAAGTTTATTGTAAGCTTATTTTTTCTGTCTTTCACAATATAAGTGAAGGGAAACAGATACGGACAATACATTCAGGCAGTATATATTATTCTATAACTTGACACCTGAGAAAAGAAACTGCAACAGACTACATTATTCAGAGTTTTTCATAGATGTGAAACCAGGAAGGACAACCTTCCAATGCATCAAGCTCGTATATTCAAATAATTTAGAAAGATAGAGCAGGTTTTATACACATGTTGAGGACAGTTACAGTACTGAGCAGCAACAAGCATTGACACGCTTTTCTTCAATATTTATGTACACACACGCTGGAGGTGCTCAACAGGAGCCCCAGAATGCAAAGAAAGTACATTTAGAAAAGTAGTTAAACATTAAAAAACTTATTAGCCTTGTACAGCAAGTATGCACAAAATATGATTGCTGTTAAATTTATATACTGGCATGGATATATACTTCATGGCTCTTTCAGCCTCTGTACTGGGGACAGATCATGCAACTCAAGCAAAAATCATTAATTATACTACTATAATATATAGTGTAATTTGAGGGGTTTATGCTTTCATTGATATTTATGGACCAACATAACATGATAGCTCACATATATCTTCTTGACTGCTTATCAAAATTAACTGTTATTTAATTGCAAGACATTCAAGGTAAAGAAATTAAAGATCTGCTTTCTATCACTCTGTGACAGAAAAGGTATGGCAGACTGACACCTCCTTATTCATAAGACAGTCACTAACACCACCTTGTTTCTCCTGAGCCCAGAAGATAACTGTATACGTCTAATAATGCTTTAACTTACACATCCTTTCAGCTCACTTTTTTAAGGGTGTGTTCTTATTAATGCTCATGGGTTTTACTTAGTATCACCAATCTTATATGAAGAACTTGAAATTCTAACTGTTCTGTATAGGTAAGACGAAAATTTAGAGGCCATTTGGTGAGAAGTGAAACTAACCATGACAAAAGGCAGTTCGGGTTTATACCCAGCACGTGCTTTACACAAATGGCAACTCTCTTACCATTATGTGCCTTCCCAGAAGCCAAGCACATACTCAAAACACACAGCATAGAAACATAAGGATTCACTGTAAGAGAGACGAAGGCTGGTAAAGAACTTAATGTAATGGGGCAGAAGAATGGCTTTCAGACGCAAAAGCCATTTCCAATTTCTCACTCCAAAGCAAATTCAAATGGTCTTTCTGTACTAATTTCTAATGTAATCCATGAGCTGAGAATACAGTTTACACTTTGTCTTGTCAAAGCCTGTCACAAAACAATTTATGGCTACAGGTGATCTTGGCAGGGTAATGGGAGCATCAAATTAAGAATCAATTAGCTCAGTGGGGAACCCATTCCCCAGAGACTGCTGGCAAGAGGTGTTGCTGGCAAGAGAACAGCCAAAAGTGGGGTCAGGGTACTTGCATGGACAATAATTGGGGAATTGATTAGCTACCTGCCAATGTTTAAATAACTCACCAAACTCAGTGATAAGAATGTCTCACCAAAGGGGGGGTTAAGACGGAAAAGGAATTATCTATTTTTGTTGATCATTACAACACAAAAGCCTCCTTGAAATTTACCTTGGCCAAGTGTTTAAATATTTTAAAAGCTGCACTGCTAGACCAGCGAGAGACAATTTGGTGAGACACAAATACGGAGACAACCTGAAAAAATAATAATTTTTAGTAAGCTTTGGCAGAATTAAGTGATAATTTTGGAAATTATTAAACCAAAAAAAAAGTATTTATAGTACATTTAAGAAGCTCTGAAAACTTCCCAGGATAAGGACTGCAGGTACAGGTAATATCTGTCATTAGGACAACTACTGTAGTTGCAAAAGACAACAATAAAAATAAACAAAGACAAAAAATAGAAACTGGTAGAATATATATTAACACTGATAAACTAGAGAATACTCCAGTGATAATCTCACAACACTGCAGAGGTAAAAAGAGGTGATGGACCACTGATATTTGACAAGAAAAAGTGTAATTCCCTTTAACAGTATTGCCTGCCATATTAAGGAGTCTCTGAAGGAAGAAATCACAGACTCCTTTAAACTTGGACATCTGCTTCCTCTGGTACATTGTAATCCATTGTTGTTCACCTATTGCTTCACAAGCAAAGGAAAAGCAGGAAGCATGCCAAAGCACAGAATAAAAATAAAACCATAACATATCCTCACTTCTGTGATAGAGTGGCATTGTTAAGATTTTGCATTATTTGTGAGAAATTATCAGAAGCCATGCTAAGATGATAAAATGTTTACAGATCATAAAAATACTAGTTTAATTTCAAATCCTAATAAGCTGATGTGAAATGCCATACAGGTTAAGACTTTATTAAAGGAGCAGACAATAGTAGGACTCAACAGAAAGAAACAGCAGGTTATAATTTGAATTTAAGACCATTAAACATTAGTTAGTCTGCCTCAAGGCTTTCTTTAATGGCTTCTTTCGAGTTATATTTAAATACTTTCTTTAGTTTTGCATAACTTAGTTAAAAGGTAGTTACCTATGGCCATTTCATTAGGCAATTATCTTACTCTCGATAAACCAGCCAGAGTTCATACCCTCTTCAGTCAAAATTCCTTCCCCTTTCACAACTGCAGTGTTACCCAGAAGGGTCACAGCTCCCAGCACACCAGTGACTGGCTTGCTGACTCTCCCAACACCACCCCCAAAGCAAGAGGCCTCTGTCTGGGCCAACTCTCCTCATAAAGAAACACATCAGGGCACAGTCCACTCAAATCCACATGTTACTCCACTGGCTCAACTCAGTTTGACATTTTCCCTTTAGGAGCAAGTTAATCTTAAAAGTATAAAGCAAGTATGACTGGTGAGAAGTGTTTTAACAGCTCATACACATATACTGCAAACCTATGTATTGTTCTCTACACTTATTCTAAATTCTGAAATCTGGGCTTCCCAAGATCAAAACTCTACTCCTACTATTCAAGGAGAATGCCACTTCTTATGTCAAACCATTAATATTCTCCTGCATCCTTTGACCTCATAAAATCTAATTTGGATGGCTCATTAATGAATTCAGACACCAGCCCTCAAGCTGCACTGTCTCAAATGCTCATGAAGAAGTACTGTCAAAATCATTGTCTTCTCCTTAGTTAACTTTCCAACAGGCTGCGAGACAAGCAGAGTTCATCTCTGAGGTGGTTACCCTGTCTCATTCTAGCATTCTTTCGTAACAGCAACATCTCCTGTTGGTATGGGTTACTCTCATAATGAACACTTCTACTAGAGGTAGGCCCACCCACAAGGGAATAATTTCTGTCAAGGACTCTCCACAGTCAGACACACAGAAGAGACTAAGTGAAGAGACTACCCCTTGTGCTTTGTTTTATTCTATTTGCCTTTTTCTTCAGTAATAAAAAGATCATTAGTTAATAATGGTGATCATGTATTTTACCTTTAACCATGGATAGGAAAGTAACCTGACATACGTGATGTGCAAGCCTGCAGGTGGGGACAGGGGAAAAGGGGAAGGAAAGAAGCCTCATTCCTGAACTATTCTTAAAGCACATTTCCCCCTCTATTTTCTATATGCTGTGTTCCGTACTGTCTAAATACAAAATTACTTGATAGTGAACACCTTAAAAAACAACAAAACCCACTTCCTTCCCATCATGCCCTCCATTTTATGTGCATACTTAATGCATACTTAATGCTCCCCTGCTCCTCTCCTTATTTTTCACATTAACTTCTGCTTTGCACTTCCGTGCATGCTGCTCTGCTCTTGGAAAAGCTCTTGTGTTCTGTCTTCCCATTCACTCCCATAAAAAAACAGTCCTGGGAACTCACTTGTCTTTACTGATCTATTCTACTCCCCAGCCTAAACTGTCACTGTACCCTGAGATTTCCAGCAAAGGTGGTGATCTTTAGAAATTGCATGCACATAAATGCCTGCAACGTATATCTGAACTTGCTTTTGTTAACAAGATTTAGTAGACCCCTTAAAAATAATTCACATCCCTAGAAGTCTGCAAACCACAAACTAAAAAATAGCACTTGGCACAGGAAGACAGAGATGTCAACAAGCATCTATCAAAGGCAGGTTCAGCATGACTTCTTATATGAGAAGGAAGATTGTCCTTCCTTTGATTAAAAACAAATTAAGTGACAAAAGTCAGGGGACAGAAAACTATTTCTGAATTTAGGACAGATTCAAGTTCATAACTATAAGAAGGGGGAGGAGGAGAGTGTTCTGTGCAAGGTGAAACAAAGACAGTTGCAAGAGTTAAATAGTACCAAAGTAAAATGTTTCATTTTTCAGATCAACACTAAACTCTACCAAGTCAGTGGTTTTTTATTTTGCTAAAGACAGACCAAAGATTTCTACTGTAGATGAACTCAAATTATTTTATTTTACTCGTTGCCTACTGACAAATAACAGCATTATTCTCATGTCTCTCATAATAGCATTCTACCTGAAATGCTAACACAATTTTTAACATGGTCCCAAGTTTTTCAAGTCTCCACTGAAAGCCAAACACTTGAAGAACAATATTTGCTATTAACAAAGACCATTTTCACTCCCTCACTCAACTTGTCCAAATGCTGTAAAACAGTATGAAAACCAAAATTATTTCATAAAAATACTTACAAATATTTAAAATTCTTTTTACAGATATGCAAACAACAGATCACGTAGAAGAGCATGGAAACCACAGTAATGAACACAGTATTTGTGTGTATCACTCCAAAAAGACCTTTGAAAAATGGATACCTTATTAGAGTGCCAAACTATCATTAGGGATTTAATGCAAGGTGAAAGGCTCTGCTGCTAGAATTGACATGAAGCAGTGTCAGTGACTGATACTGACACAGCACTAAAAATCTTCAAATGACCCAAGAGGTATGGGAAGCAAACAAGACAAGGTTTAGAGAACAGCTGGTAACAATCTCACTTATTTTGTTTTATTTACAATCTTATTTATAATCTCTACACTTGACTTTGTCTATTCCCAGAAAGTAATGAAAGCACAGTGGATAGTTCTGGTTTTCATTTTCACTTTCTCTTTTCAATATTCTTATAAATCTCTCACTGTTTTTAGCAGAAAACAAAAACCAAAAATTCACGCTTTGACTTCTCTAGAAGAAGTTAGCACATATATTCTTCAATACCCCCCCTTCATGTGCATCTTTCACAGCTACAGTTTCATAGTTTCTGATAATGAAAGCTCTTAACATTTCTAAAAATAAGGGCTTACTTACTGAGCATTTGACATACAATCACAATGTGATAGCTGATGTCTAAAATTTCCTTCCTTCTGACAGCCAGCTTTTAAATAGCAGGATCTAATTTCCCCTTTAGAAAATACAGAAGGAAAAAAATCAGTTCAGTGACATGATCATTTGCTTTACACACAAAATTTATAAAAAATACATTTTAGGTCAGGTATATATACGAATATATAGTTCTCAGTCTGTGTACTAGACTTATTTTAGACTTCAGAAAGCAAATTAATATTTGAACAACTGAAAACCTGAGACAAATCAAAAAAACACAGAAGTTACAGTGAATATTTAAAAGGTAAATTAAACACAGAGCCCATTGATCAATGTAAGTTCACTGTAAAATGTGAAATAATCAGATTTTTCTCTTTCCATTCACAAAGGTGAGGTCAGAAGGTACACAGCAGCAAAACATTCTGCTACAAGTGTAGCTGCTGCTACTCCCTGCTCACACACATGCAGCACAAAGCGAAGGGTCGCTGCTCACTGACCTGGAGGCCGTGCCATCTGCCCGACTGGCAGCTGCTGCCCTTAGCCCCACAGCATGCCAGTGGCTGCAGCCAAGGGCAGGAGGAGCTGGCAGAAAACCAAAATATCTCTGGGGTCATGAACCCAGCTACCATGAGCACTCATTCCATGCTGGTTTTGAAGGCACTTTCAAAGGAAATAGGGCTTGTGGGACAGCTGCCTTTCAGAGGTATGAGCCAGTACCTCACAGGGGTACAAGAGGCTCAGACAAACCTCCACCAAGTGTACTACAGCTTCAGACTCTAGGTATAGCTTCAGAGCAGTAGCATTCCCAGTAAAGGCATGGGGCAAGACTAGGTCACTCATTAATTCTCTTGTAAAGGGTAGCAGACCACAACTCCAAATTATCAGACCACAACTCCACCACAATTATCAGAGATCGGTCTGAGTCAGCTGAATAAAAAAAACAGGAAAAAGGATGAATGTTTTGCCCCATCAAGCCAGTGCAAAACTCCTAGTCAGGTAGAAAACACCAGGAGTTCTTCTGAAGAGACAGAAGTAGTCTTCTGGCCTAGCCAGTATCTTTTAAGGATGATATTTAGAAGGCGAACTTCAAGCAGTGTATAAGGCTCAGGTCTATGATGGTCATTGGTGGATTTTGAAAACTCTATTTATTGCCGATCTGACTTTAAATTACTAAACCCTTTTCTTTCCCCCACACAGAAAAACATGCAACAGATAACAGACAAGAGAAATATCCTTCCATGGCATTTAAATTTTCTTTAGAAATTTCCTCATGCATTGTAATTATCCTAGCTACATAAACTCACCATTTTCATCTATGAACACGTGCATTGCATCCATGGAGAGCTCATCTTGCACAGATGCCTCAGGTCCACTTATTACTTGCAAGACAGAACTGTCTTGCTGAGAAGTTACCCGGTAGATTATCTGCCTTTGCCTGCTGCCCTGGTAACTTGACACAAAAATGTTTCAAAACTACTATGAGGAACTTTTTTCTTGTTCTCAATAAAACAAAAAGAAAGAGAGGTTAATTAAAAGTTTATGTCATTTCTACTCAGTGAAACAAAACGTCTTACATCATATCTTTGAAGTACAAAATTGTAAAGTAAACTGGCCTTACAGTGCTGCAAATTTGGCAGACTCTGGTAGCACCGGACTAGTACTAGCATGATCTTGGCTTTGCACATCTGATCTTTCCTGTTTAGGAAGTTGCTCACAGTGCTTTTCTGTTCCCACCATTTCTTCTTTTCTCTCCGTCATCTGGCTATCTGGAAAACAGGGCAATGAAGTGGAGCCACTCTCCGCAGACAACTTTCAAGAGTTTCGTTCATTAACTTCTGAACAAGAGCATCTAAAAAAGAAAATCTAAAACACTGCCATACTTACTAGTTTTATGGAAAGCATTATAGCTACTTAAAACAATACAACCACAGAAATCTGGATGAGGAGGTACTCTGATTTGAGGAGTCTGTGTGAATTGGGTTGTTTCAAGAACACGCTGTGTGAAGCAGAGAACAAGAGAGAATTTCTGCTTTGCCTCTCCTATTGTTTCAGAGGGAATCAACCTGTTCCTAACCTAGAATGGTAAGAGGCTGCTTCCCTGGGGGCCATAATTTGTTCCCAAGCTGTGTATACTGGCAGTGGAAAAGCCGAAGCACTGGCCCATTCCCTTCTTACAAAAGGCAAACCAGCACCTCCAAAGGAAATAGAGCTATTGGACAGGAAAGCAGGTAGCTGCCTAATCCCTCTTCCCCACTGGCCACACACCTGATGCAGGGAAAACTGTCAAAACAATTTTTCAGTAGATTTTCCTATGCGTGGAAATACAGAACTATAGATTTTAAAATACACATGAAGTATTTTTCTGATTTCTACTACTCTGAATACCAATTATATCAATGTTCCCTCTCTACACACACGTCATTTACATGTATACATGTACTACTTTCGAGCAGTATTCTCTTTTAGTTAGTAATGTTCATGGTAAACAGTGAAACATTTTGCAACTGTGTTTTGTGTATAAAGTAAAAAAATTATCTGTTAGGATTTTAAAGGGTAATTAAGTGATTTCATCAGCACCATGTGCAGTTGTGCAATTAAATGTTTTAAATGGAAAGAAGTTCTTTTCTGCTGCTTGTTGGAGATGCTTCATTAAATCCTGTAGCCTTTTGCACTAAGCAAGGTGTATTGAAACATACTTATTCAGACTTCTTGCAAGACCTGCTGTTTAAACATCTTAGGAATTTAATCAAGCAAAAACCCACAGAAATTTCCCTACATGGAAAATTCCATTTGGTAAACCATACTTCTCATCACTTTCTAAATCATATTTCTTACAATTACCATTCACAGAATCACAGAATCAACTAGGTTGGAAAAGACCTCCGAGATCATTGAGTCCAACCTATGACCGAACACCACCTTGTCAACTAGACCATGGCACTCAGTGCCACATCCAGTCTTTCCTTAAACATCTCCAGGAACGGTGACCCCACCACCTCCCTGAGCAGCCCATTCCAATGCCCAATCACTCTTTCTGTGAAGAAATTCTTCCTAATGTACTAACCTAAACTTCCTCTGGCACAGCTTAAGACTGTATCCTCTTGTCCTATTGCTTGTTGCCTGGGACAACCTCCTTTCCCATCTCCCCTGAGCCTCCTCCTCTCCAGGCTAAACAACCCCAGTTACCTCAGCTGCTCCTCATAGGACTTGTGCTCCAGACTCTTCACCAGCTCCACTGCCCTTCTCTGAACATGCTCCAGCACCTCAATGTCCTTCCTGAATTCAGGGGCCCAGAACTGGACACAGTACTCACGGCAAGGCCTCACCAGTGCCAAGTACAGGGGAAGAACCACTTCCCTAGTCCTGCTGGCCACACTATTCCTGATACAGGCCAGGATGCCATTGGCCTTCTAGGCCACCTGGGCACACTGCTGGCTCATGTTCAGCTTCCTGTCAATCCAAACCCCCACGTCCCTTTCTGCCTGGCTACTCTCCAGCCACTCTGTGCCCAGCCCGTAGCACTGCATGGGGTTGTCGTGGCCAAACTGCAGGACCTGGCATTTGATCTTGTTGAACCTCATACGCTTGGATTCGGCCCATCTGTCACGGTCCCTCTGCAGAGCCTTCTTACTGTCCAGCAGACTGACATTCCCCCCCAATTTGGTGTCATCTGCAAATTTACTAATGATAGATTTGATCCCCTCATCCAGATCATCAAAAAAGATATTAAACAGGATTGGGCCCAACACTGATCCCTGAGGGACAGTACCAGTGACTGGCCAAACCTAACTTGCAAGAGTCACCAGTTAAGAAATGGTGGTGTCATAGCTAAGATGGTCTAAGGACAAAAGAGATTCAAGGCTTGTAGAGAGATATAATCCTTTTATTAGGTCAACTGATAAAATCGAAAAAAGTAAACAAGCTTTTTGACATACAGAGCTTTCAGATCATCTGTCTTGTTGTCCTCCAACTGCATCAGCTGATGTACTAACACATTACTTCTACAAACAAACTTACCCTCAGGAGTTAAGACATCTGTACACCAGTTTCAATCTGCAGGACACACCCCTCTACTATCCTAAAGCCTCAGACTTACACTTAACAACTTTTTGCTGCAGACACTTCACTCAATTTTTTTTGGGGGGGGAGGCAGAAGGGGGCAGCATCCAGAAGCATAAGAACAACTTCAATTGTAGCACCACATCTTGTCCCAGCACGTCTCAGCCCTTAATGTGAAGCACGAGAAGCATCATCCAACCTTAAGGGCCTCAGTGGAGCCCCAGACACTCACCAGTCCAGGTTCCAGAAGCAAGAGGGCAGCAGAGATAAAGACACCATGTAATTCTTGCTTGGAACAGCAGTGTTCCTTCAGCTTCCACAAAGAGGGGGAAAAAAAGGATCTCACTACAACACTGCCAATCTTCCAAGTCTCCTGTCCTCTTTCTGTAGCACATGAAAACCAAGGATCCTGACTCTCTGTGCAATAAATAAAGTGAAATGATTGCAAATCTGATTTAGGGAAATATTTTGTATCTGTTGTGTATGGAGGGAGGCATAATTCAAGAGGTCTTCCAGATCTATCTTCGTCTATTTAAGAAAAAAAAAGTAGTTAGGGGAACAGACAACAATTTTTTCCTTTCCTAATTAAAGATTTAAATTCCAGTTTAAGCCATTACTGAAGCATCTCCTTAATGATGTAATTATAGCTGCAGGAGGTGATGGAACCACAGACACCTAATCAAAAACACCTTTCTAAAGGCTTGGGCTGTTCAAGCTGTAAGAATAATTGATAGAGATCAGGAACTGTGGTTTTAATAATCTAATTGGTCCCATATTGCCCCAAACTAGCTCTAGGGCTGGAACAATTAAAGAGATTTTTAAAATTTCATTATCTAGTGGTTTTAGAAAATGCCTCTCTCTTTTCCATTCCAAACCACAAGCCTTGCAGACTTCTTTTTCCTACCGTGGTAAAGAGTCATAATAATAAAAACCTAAACATACTGCTTCTTACAGGCTTTACATGTGAAAACACTATGGTGACAAGTACTTCCAGCACTGGAAAGATGGGCCATGATGGTTTTGTGACTGGCTTTCATGATTATTAGTCATCTTCTTCCAAGTGACTTAGACCTTCAGTATGTAAATGGAGATAGTGATGTCTAGACTAGGAGTGTCCTGCCAGGGTACGTAATCGGCTCTACGTCACCTAATGCTCCTTCCATGGAAATTGTGCTGGCAAAGCTCAAGTACTAAGAAAAACCTCTTCCAAGAGCAAGAGCGGACTAAAAAGTACAACATGGCAGCGTACTTGCACTTTCCCTGTGGTCTCCTAACAGACCCATTTACCCTGTTCCACTGCTCCACACATCTACAGTGTACACATGGCTGGGCTCACAGAAGTTTCAAGCTCAGACCCAGGCTCTGCAATAACTGCATAATTTGTCTGGAAATGATATGCCACATGACTCAGACATGTGAGGTGTAACTATCAGGACTCATGGCTACATCAGTCTTGGGGCAGGGTGATTCAGAAGAGTCCTGCACAAACAGCCAAGTTTCGGTCTGTACACCATTTTCATATTTTGATTGAGCAGAAGACACATCTTTAAGTTATCCTGGTAAAACACTTACCAAGATGAATATTTCTTATATGTTCCATATAGGTATAAGATACTTCCTATAAACATTTTTGTCTGCACTGAAGACTTTTAACAGCATAGCAACATTACTTAAAAACATCCCAGTGTTGACAAATGAGCTCCTAAACTAAATGCAGTTACACTACCAAAACTTTCTTTGTCATGTAACTTTTTCATTTATCAAACACATTTTAAGCATCCCAAATTATCTTTATAGACAAACATTTGGTTAACACCGGGAAGAGGCTGAAGCCAGTTTTACATTGAAGTGGAACAGCCTTTGTACATATGTAAGTACAGTGAGTCCAGAGGAGGGCCACAAGGATGGTTAGAGGGATGGAATACCTCTCCTACGAGGAAAGGCTGAGGGAGTTGGCTGAGATTTCAGCCTGGAGAAGAGAAGGCTCCAGGGAGACATAATTACAGCCTTTCAGTGCCTGAAGAGAGACTACAAGAAATCTGAAGAGGGTTTTTTTACAGGGGTATGTAGTGACAGAACAAGAGGGAATGGCTCTAAACTGAAAGAGGGCAGGTTTAGATTGGCTATTCAGAAGAAATTTCTCACTGTGAGGGTGGTGAGGAACTGGCACAGGTGGCCCAGAGAAGTTATGGATGGCTCACTCCTGGAAGTGTTCAAGGCCAGGTTCGATGGGGCTCTGAGCAACCTGATCTAGTGGAAGGTGTTCCTGCCCATGGCAGGGGTTTGGAACTAGGTGATCTTTATTAAGGTCCCTTCCAACCCTAACCATTCTCTGATACAGTAATCATGATAACCAACTATCAGTGTACCTCAACTTTAAAGTTGCTTTATTATTAGGTAACTAGAATGAAATTTTATTGTTCTGTAACTTTTCACCAAAACATTTACTATTTTGTGGCCCCTTACCAGTCTTTCAGACCTTCTTCCTCACCTTTTACTTGCATGTCCCTATCCCAATCTCCACAACTTACTCCTGTAGATTAAAATGTCACTGCTGTCATAATTTCAAATGCCATCTGGTTTGAAATCTGGTCAAGCAAAATTAAGCTAATTAAGCCTCTCCCTCTTCTGTTCATTAATTGCTTTCCTGCAAAATCCACTTTATTCCACAACGTTATACTCCAAAATAGCAAGTTTTACTTTAAAATATTTTTTTCCTGTTTGGCCACACAGATAATTGACTCTAAATTGCTCTGTGCTTTTCTTAGTACCAGCATGAAACAAAAGTTCTACAAGTTTTGAACTGTCCCATTCATATATCTGGAGAATGTCTTAAGGACATTCCCAACTTTTTCGTCATCAACTGCTTTAGCAGAAACATCTATTTTATGTACTTTATTCTCAACCTATAGATTCACCTATTAGAAAAAACTGACATTAAAGCTGGTCATCCACCAAACAACGGGAGTGCCCAGGGAACATCATACAGTCCAAGAATTGCTATAAAAATTCAACATGGGCACTGAAGAAGCACATCCATTAATCAGGATTACCACATTAATCCTGAAGCAACAGGAAAAACTAGCAATAGTCATTGTACCTGTAACAGGAAGTGACTTGCTCAAAACAATCTCCTAGGTCAGCAGCAGAGCTGGGATTAAATAATCTAATCATTATACCTACCAATTACATCAGAATACAGACCTCTGAAATAACCCCATAGTTTCTTTGCAGATATCAGACTTGTCATCAAACATAGTATTGCTTCTTCAGTTTAAGGACTGAAATTTTAAAACTTCAACCCATCAAGCCTTACACACTGAGTATCAGATTTAGAGAACTGAGTTCTACAAACCATGTCCTCCATATCCCAAGAGGGGTATCAAATGCCATGTGGTCCCTCTCCAGCACAAGAGTCAGGGACGACACACAGCTGCTCTTAGTTCCTACCCACCTGCCAGCAAACTGCCCTGCTGTCACCTCCCACCACGACTGTCACCTGGACTCAATGCACGAGATCCCTCTTCCCCATGACTATATGGCAGGCAATAGCCCTCTCTCTCCCATGCAAGGGGAAAAAAAGGAAAAAAAAAAAAAAAGAGGAGTCTAAAAATATCCACAGGAGTATGTTTTACTTTTTTATAGAAGGGTAATTGCTTGGGATCCAGAACAACTCACTCACAAAGTTGTGGTTTGTGCTCTGCCCAGAATGACGAGTACCTTTTCTAAAAAGAGCCTGCAAAACATCTAAATTCAGGTCATGCAGTCCTGGTTTAGAGTCTCCTGCACCAGTCCCTACCACTCCCACGGCAGGCTTTGCTCCCTGGATGATAATATTGCCTGTCCTAGATTACAAGCCAGCTGTGCCAGAGGGGACATACAGGAGGCTTTGCCCTCCATAAGTCTCATGCACAACTGCTCTTTCTTAGCTGAAGATACATCAGAGGGACCCAGAACAGCCAATAGACCCAACTTTCCTCACACTTCTCAAAGATCGAGGAAAATTTACAGTTGCCCTTCAACACACTTTCATTACGTGGGTGGTACAAATTGGGTTCAAAACTGAAAGGACACTGGTCTGAAAGTAATTTTTAGCAACAGTATCAGTGGTACTTTCTCACCATCTAGAAGAGGTGGAATGGCTACAGAACAGCTCCTGGAGATTTTATGTCCTGTATTTTAACACATTAAATCTGGCATCCCAAGCAAAACAAAGTAAGACTTTAATTTTCCTGTACTGCATTTTACCAAGCTGTCTACCAGCAAAGGCTTACATGGTCAGGACAGTAACTTTTCTGTTTCCATAGAATTCAAAAGTTCTGTGAGGGACCACCTATAACAAAGATCCATCCATGACATTCACTCACTTGCAATACTGTTCCGATGAGCAAATTTCCCCACCTTCTCCAAATTATGTGAAATACAAACTTTCTTATGGACAGCTCTGAGTATACAGCTTTCCAGGAATTTGCCAAGTTTCTCACATTGCCTAATAAACACCTTTGTGGGGTGCATTTCATGCTCATTTGGACCAGATATCTATTTTTAGCTTTTGCCAATTAGACAGTTTGCAAGGTTAAAAGAATGAAAAACAAAAAAACCCAACCTCCTCCCTCAAAACAACTGGTGCATAGCTTGACTTGCTCTGTATTCACACACACTTTTTTTTTGAACAATCACTCTAATGTGGGAATAATGTTTATTCAGATCTGTTCCAAGATGCTATTTTGTTAAAGCATATTTGCAATTGCAAAGTTGTAAACAAATTAAAGGCTTTCTCATTCCTAAAATTCAGTCTTGCTGTGGGGAAGCTCTCAGTAATGACAGTAATTTATTTTAGCAAACAGCACATTCTGACTAGGCTAGAAAACAAAGCCTACTTGCTCTTAAAAATAACTGCCTTTGAACTACCTCTCCCAAGCTCAAGTTCAGATTGAGTCTCTTTTTCCCACAGCAAGGTGCATGAGTCACAGACACCATCTCTGCTCCTGCAGGGCACCCCCTTCCCAGTCCCATTCCTGCTCCAGGGTGACTCTTGTGGGGTCCACACTGGAAACAAGCAGGGATGCTTAATTACACACGTATGCAGCTCAGCTTCACCATCTCACAAAAGCACAGACTTAAGAAAATAGGAATATAGGAAGGTTTAGATTAGATGTTAGGAAGAAATTATCTACTGTGAGGGTCTTGAGGCACTGGAACAGCCTGCCCAGAGAAGCTGTGAATGCCCCATCCCCGAACGTGTTCAAGGCCAGGCTGAACAGGCCTCTGAGCACCCTGGCCTAGCAGAAGGTGTCCCTGACCATGGCAGGGGTTTGGAACTAGATAATCTTTAAGGTCCCTTCCAACCCGAACCATTCTATGATTCTATGAAATTCAGTTCAAATCACTAAGAGCTTGGTTTAAGGGAAGACCAGAATCCTACTGTTTCCTCAGGATCTCATATTTCAACAACAAGAATCTTGTTTGCCAGATCTAAAGCACAATAACTACACATATATTAATAAAGTTTGGGGTTTAGGGTTGAGTTTCTATGGTCACTATGGAATCTGAGTCTGACTTATTTTGATTGCCCATTGCTTTCTTTTATGCAGCAACCTTGCCTGTTCATATTATCCAAGGATACATGTCTGAAAGCCCTTTGCAGATTAGCTGCATGCTTTATTTTTTTATTTAAACTTTCCCCTGAACTTTGATTATCATTTTCTAGCGAAGTCACACCACACAGAAGTAAAATTATTGTGTAAATGCTCCTGTTTTATGATGGAGGAACAGCAAAAAAATCACAATCTACTTGCTACACCCCTCATATTGCTGCATGCTGCAGCATACTGCATGCACAGACAGGTGACCCTGCAACCCAGGGACACATCAGGGCTCTCTGGGCTCAGCAGGGCTCCATTTAGAAGCAGGGCTTGCTCAGCATATATGTGCAACCATAGAGAATAGACTGGAGCCAGCTAGGCAGGCTGATAAACTCAACAGAGCAGGACAGAAACTGCTCTGAAGAATAAACAGCCTGAGAGGGCATGAGAGATGGCTAAGATAGACCAGAAGAGAGGCATCAGGTCTAGGAGGAGCAAAATTTGAGTGGAGCATGGAGAAGAGGGTGAGTACAGGAAAACTGAATGCAAGCTGTGGGGAGGCAACAGCTTTAGGCAGGCTCAACAGAGTGGAAAAGCCTGAAAAAGCAACAGTGTGGATTGCCAGGAAGAACACAGGAAAAGATGAGAGAGAACCAATATGAAGAGGAAGGCAAATTCGGAGAATGCACAGGAGGGGAGTGGCTAAACTGAGAAGGGATGAACAGAGAAGGAAAAGCATAGAACTGGAAATATAAAGTGGAAGAAAAATGGACACAAGTGAAAGATGGAATGTGATAAGGGTCTAATGCACTGGATAGGACAGACAAGAGGGTAGACTTTAGTAAAGACACAGTGAAAGGTACATGAAATCTAAAGGAAAATAACACACTGAGAAGGTAAGTCTACTTGTGTTTTTTCAAGAAAGTAAAAGTACAGATTTCACATTAGTTTCTTAAAAAAGCTGACAAACTTTTAAGTCAGCTGTGAGGTTTTCATGTAATGGAAGGTTCTTCCAGGAACAAGGCAGGAGAGCACGGAGCAGGTAAAATAGGAATGCCAAGCTGTTCTTCTGGGCGCCATTAAGTTTCTTACCTCCCAGGCAAACTAGGTATTGAAATGGCATACTCTTAGGCTGTCTTAAAACAGCTTATTATAGGATCTAATGTAAACCAAACATTTTGGAGAAGGGGAAAATACAGGTTGTCTTATTTCACTTTGGCCCAGATCTTCTAAACTGATCATGCTGGTCACTTGGCAAATACTCCAAGATTGCTTGTGCCTTCACTACACTGTATCTCACATCCTCATTAAATGCCCCTACTAACTTTACCTAGAGAGCTGCTAGAGACACTACAAAAAATAATCCTTCCTAACAGAAAGGGGCCACAGAGTTCAGTGATAACAATGAGAATCCTGATTAAAACCAGATATTTCTATACAAGAGGTATAAATTATACCATATATATTTTTTTTAATTAGCTGGTTGATACTTTTTTTATGTTTTAAAGTAAAGCCCTTTAATTAATTGGGAACTTGCATGGGAATACACTATTTTTCATTAAAATACTAGTGGCTTTCATTGAAAACACCCACCCAAGTTTCCTCCTTAAACTTCAAATAGTTTACCTTAAAGTAACTGAAAATCAAAACTCTTACCTATTGAGAACAAATACATGATTTTTCCTTTTTTTTTAATTTTTTTTTTAGTTAAGCAACCTACAACCATGCAGGAAGTTAAGGTATATCTGCATGTGTGCACATATGTGTTTTCTGAAAGTTGAACTATCACCAGTCACAATTCCAGCTTTCTACATACTTAGAGGCACACACAGTCAACTATTCAATGTGCACCTGGTAAGATGGCCAAGGGCAGGTGTAATGCTATAGCTATATACATTTTTGCAAGATACTTGTGGTATTCCAACAATCCAGGAGCACTATTCTAGTACAGAATACTAGATACATACTGGACACCTACTAAGCTTATTATTACATTTCCCAAAGGAAAACCTTTTCAGAAAATAAAAATATGAAAGAACTGATCTGACACTATCACACTTTCACTAAATCACTTTGTCCCACCATGTTCAATCCTACCCTGACCCTATTAGCAAAACCAGTCTTCCTCTGAGAATCTGCCCTACTGCAGATGGCCAACTAAGGGCCTATAAATAATCTAACTAGTCACAACATCCTTTTTCCAAAAGAATTGTAAGCCATGCATAATACCTCCAACAAGCCCATTTTCCTTTGTCGTCTCCGTTTTGACACTGGACTGATTAGATGTCTTCATCTTTGAGGTATTAATGGATTCCAAGAGGGAGACAAATTCTAGAAAGTTAGATTCATTGGGCATCTGTCCTTCTTTAGCTTCTAGATCTGATTTAGAAGTTGGTAAGGTCTTTTCCTTGTCAGACACATCCACGAAATTCTTACTTAAAAGCACATCTGTCCCACTGTCTACACTCAACACCCGCATGTGCCTCTTTTCATGAGCAGTTCTACAGGACTGCAGGTCTAGGTTGTGCAGGTCTTCCTTAGAAGTTAAATCTACAGTCTGGACATTTTCCGAAGCACTTTCCTGATTTGGCTCCGAACGAGTGTTAGTTTCTAAAGGTGTATTTGCTAGGTTGCTGTGCTCCTTTACTGCATCACCCGATTCATATCCAGAGCATTGATTGGATGACAGCTCTGCCCTTAACATTTCTGGAGTTCTTTCGCTTTCACTAAGTTCTGGGCAAGCCTTACCTTTACTGTCATCAGACAGGTCAAAAGTGATAACGGGGATTCTGAGCTGATCACTAGTTTGCTGACTTGGCCAACCTGCTCTAACTATATCAGAATCAAGGGCTGAGCTTGTTTTCTCTGTTTCCAGAGCCTTTAAGTGGACAGATCCCGGTAAGTCACTGAGGGTGGTGTTTGGTGTAGTACTCATTGTGATGACAATTTTAATGGGCTCACATAGCTGGTCCCCAGGAAGTGAGTTGTCCACAACTGCAACAGCAGCCTCGCTGTCTGAGCAATCAGGGTCCTCAGTGGTATTACTGGCATTGCAAGAACCTTCCATGTGCTCGTGATCTTTGGTTGCAATGGCATTGCACTGTGGGCAGTTACCAGTAAAGCCTGTCTGTGGTGATCCATCTGGCAATTTCTCTCTTTTGTAGCTTTTAGGATTACTCATATGGTCTGAGATAACTGAATTTTCACTGTCCCATGCCTCTGAAGAAACTCCAGTCCTTAAAATATCACCTTGCGATGAAGAAATATTGGAGAAGTTTTTAGCTCCGTCTCTGTCCACAAGAATATCTTGGGATCCATGCTGTCCACATGACTGTTCGTTCACTCCTTTTTCATTTATTTCATTACCAGAAAGTGTTTCCATAGCAGCTGGTTTTGTCACTATTGCTGATGTAGTGGCACCTGAAGTGGAGGTTGTATAAACAGGTAATATATCTGCTTTGATACACGGTGAGGTAGACGAAACTGGTGGTGAAGCCTGGTCTTCTAATACCATAACACCTAATTAGAAAACATATGGGAGTTAGGTCTCAAAAACATGAACACTATGCATCATTGAAGTATGCTCTTTAGCTAGCAAAATCTGATCCAGAGGAAAGAAAGCACAGATGATGTAGCTGCTTAAAACCGTTCCTAAGCAAGGAGCTTTTTGCTAGCTACATGAGAAATACTATAAAAGCAAGCCGGGACGCTTCCAGGTCAGGACAAGGGCAGCAGCATGTCTATTTAACTTAAATAATCAAAATAGCTCAAGAAGAAGCTAGTATCAAAACGAAAATGTTTCACAGAATTATCCCCTCTTGTGTCAAGCAATGAGTGAACAGTGGTTTAAGGGATTTATAAAACCTTTACGATACCTCTAAGATCTTCAATAGTTTCCCGCGTTGGCAGCTCCTAGAAAAATAAAAGGAAACATACAAGGTTAGTATGGGCATGTATTACATTCTGCTGCGGAAAAAAACAACTATCAATGCAATAGCTATCTAATCAAAGGTTAATTACAGCACTGGTACATTGCTTAACATCACTGAAATTTGAACATGTACCTTTCACAAAATGCAAAGGGTGGGTGAGGGAGATGGTTCTAGAACAGTCATGCTCCAAATTGCATCATTGCAACTGTGTGTGATGCTTGGGGAGGGAGGGGAAAAGAAAGATCTGTTTTTCTTTTAAGAAAATAATTTTGTAGTGCCTAATCCAGATAAATTTTTTTTTAGTCATTAATGAATAGAAAGTGTTCATCTGTTCCACTTTCCCAGCTATACGTTTCGAAAGCACTAGAATGAAAAGTTTGGTGTCTAGTCCTTGGTAACAATTTCTCAGATGAAAACTAGAGGACAGAGACATTAAATTATTATAGAATCATTTAGATTCTAAGGAAGCCTTGGAGGTCATTTAGTCAGAATCCCCTCTGCCACACACACACACTCAAAGCAGGTACAGTTTGAGCAGGTTGCTCAGGGCCATCTCCAACAGAGTCTTGAAAATCTCCAAAGATGGAGATTTCACAACTTCTCTGGAAAACTTCTTCCAGTATTTGACCACTCCCTCAGTAGGGAAAAAAAAACCCCAACAAACAAGAAAACAAGTACACACAAAAGACATTAAATCTAATTAATCTGACTGTAGCTTTCTCTGGCTGCAAGTTGCAGCCACTCTTTCTTATCCTGTCACTGGGCACCTCCAAGAAGAGTGTGCTCAATTTTCTGTGTACCTTACCATTGGAAAGCTAAAGATAGCAGTAAGCTCTTCTTCTAGTTTTATGAACGGTTTTAGCATTATAATTGATAAATCATCCATTTGCCTGTCCTCAGACATCATGTACCTCATTCTTCAATCACCTTGGTGGATTCTGCTGGTTTCTCATCAGTGTCCAGGGGAACTAACTGGGGAGCTCAAAACTAAACACAGTACTCCAGAGGAATACTTCAGGAGTCTAAATTCAACAGCCTAAGTGC
This sequence comes from Corapipo altera, assembly GCF_003945725.1. Classification (NCBI taxonomy): domain Eukaryota; kingdom Metazoa; phylum Chordata; class Aves; order Passeriformes; family Pipridae; genus Corapipo; species Corapipo altera. The sequence goes on from NW_020884923.1 coordinate 1,453,097, forward strand.
ATAATGAGAAATTAAAGCCATTGGGAAAAATGAATGTGGCTCTCTTCTGACTGACAGGCACCAAAACCAAGAGGAAATAATTATTATTTTTTAAAATTCCATGGTGGTATCCTGCCAGCATGAACAAGAGACTTCATTTGACAAGACCCAATCTACATGTTTGGAAGTGAGAGACTAGGATAAGATCCCAAGAAGAAATAGGTTTGTAGAATGGACAAATACTAGAATACTGGAGACTAAGACAGAAACAAGGTGAAAAAGTATTTTACCTCATCAAAAACCCAAAACAACTATTAATGTCTGTGAATCATACAGATGCTACAAAAGGGTAAAAACACTCCAGGAAATGAGGAAATAGTTCTGATTCAGACCAAGATTTTAATAATTTGTAGTAAATCGGAATAAGGTGGGGGGTATGGAGGAATATGAAGACAGAATGAAGTATCAAGTAGCCACTTATTCAGAGATCACTAACCATCCTCTGCACTGACTGAGGCAGGAGTCCTGTAGAAAAAAATAGCATGGGATCACATAATTAAACACTTCATCACAGTATACATAGGGAGTAGTTTAAGATGACACAGTCAGCATTATTCTGTTTCTTAATTTTTTGAATACTTAACTGTTCAATCTTCTCATGATGTTTTCCTATTGTTTTCTTTAATAACATTTACATACATCCCCTTCATCACTTCATACACTATTGATTTAGAAAGCATGGCCAATGGCATGGAATGCACATGCATATACTTTTAACCTCCCGTAGACATCTCCTAGATTTAAATGGTTTTTGTGTTTTTATGTTTAAATACTCAAGGCATGTTTGGTTCATTTTATAAGCATAAGTCTAGTTACACAAAATCAAATTATTAATGCTCCAGAAGCAGATCCTTTCAGAGGCAATGAGAGGCTGCTCTGATTGCATTAACCTCTACCTTCTCTCAAAGCAGCCACAAGACACTAGTTGCTCTTGGCAATATTTACAAAGGCTATTTGCTATCTATAGCAGGAGCAGACAGATCCCTCTTAAGAAGGGCAGAATTATGCATGCCAGTTTCAGCTCTGCAAAACCAAACCTTCAGGACAAGGCTGACCGACAGCAGCTGTATACCTAGTAGATCCACAGAATCACCCCTCCTCCTTGGGGTGATCAGTACCTGGCAATACAAAACTCCGTGTAGTAAGCTATAGACTGCACAAAGTGAAGACACTATTACAGAAAACCACATACTAACCATTGCTCCAGAAGAGTTCTGCGAGTGCAGAGCCTGTACCCTCGAACTGTCGGGAATTGTTTGGGTAGAATCATTCTGGCTGGTCTCAACAATGACATTATCCCCTGTGTTATTGCTGAAAAGTAAGCAAATGAAAAATAAAGCAATGCTTCTTAGCCCAGTGGATCACAGTGTGTTTTAGGAAGTAGCTGAGGAGTAGAAACAGAATAGGAACAAGTAGCACAGCAAAGTGACAGCACAACTTTCCCCTCCAATGATAAAAGCACAGGGCTGTAAAAATACTGTAGCCCCCTTCTGCACCTCCCCCCTTACCATAACAACTTGATAAAAATAAATTAATAAAAATCCTTCAATATAAAATGACTCTGGTGTTTTCAGAAGTAGAGTTATGAGAAATAAAATGACATCTCTTCAAACTCCCTATGCATATATAATGCCGTTTGGCCTGCCTGACACACACACAGATTTATTGGCACAAAAAAAGACTGTTTGGGGCTTCTTACATAACAACCAAATCTTACTCCTTTCACAATTTTTGCTTTTTATGTCCTTGTGTACGTATTGATTATCTAACTGCCTCTTTATTTACAAGCCTCCTATAAAACAATTACTTGAAATGCAACACAGTGTGTATTAATATAATCACTAGACCACAAAACAAAGTTTTTGCTCTGGTTTGGGTGAAGAAAACATATATCCATTACTAATCTCATATGCTATAAGGCAATTTGTTGATCACTTTCTTTGTGGGTGCATTAAAGTATCCACTAACTCTTTTTGCACATATTTTCTATGAACTTTTCCACGGATATAAGCAAGTATTTTTGGACAAAGTTTACTAATTAAAACCTACAAATGTTCTTTTTCTCAGGCATAACACAACAAAAATTCAGCTAGAAAGAAAACAACCAAAAAACCACCACAGTGAAATGTCAAAAAGTGGGGGATTGGGCTTTTCTGTTTGTTTGCGTGGTTGTTTTTTTGCAAAAAAACTTTTTTTTAAAACCCCACAGCTCTATACAAGCTATAAAATTATTTATCTTTCCACAAAGTTTTTTCCATAGTAAACTGGTTTCAAAAACTTGTTTAACCAACCTGCCAACTACGAGGGTCTATTTAAAAAACTCTGTCATCTGTCTAGTCAAAATAACAGTAAGTTCTTTATTTTCTGATCAAGTACTAAATAATGGAATGTTGTGCATTCACAAACCAATCTAGGAGGAATAGTCATGTGATTTAACATGCAAGTTTTAAGTGATTCTACCTCTACTTCTTAGTCAAAACAGAGCCTGAAAGACAACCCCATCTAAAATAAAAACCTTGTATGGTTAGTGGCACATATAAGAGGCATTTCTCAGAACAGTCACATTGCAGTCAGACCTTGACATCTCCAGCAACATCACTGCCAGGAGTATAACACAGATGAGCATGTGGAAAGACACCAAAAAGCAGCAGTGCAAAGGTATATAAACAATCTCGATACTACTCAGCTGGCACAGAGACAGCAGTAGCAACTGCAAATACACCAAAAAACACCCGAAGTTCTTTTATACAGAGCTCTCGCTTGAAGCTTGACTGGCAGTTTTAACAGCTACTCAGTTTAAGCTTTGTTTAGAAATTTCTGTGCTGCTGTCTCTGCTGGATGTACCTCAATTCAGCATTTTTCACATCTGTTATAACATCTGAGATCACTAGAAGCCACTTAACAGCTTCATTTGTTTGTATGACTCAAGCTTGAAAAACCAGCAGGAGAGGTCTCCATTCATTCCAAAGAATGTACAGTGGTACATTCTACTTAAACACAAATCTGGAAAATGTCAGTACTAGTCTTCAGATCAATACTATTTTTAGCTTTAATACATCACAACCTGGATTGATTATTTGCAGAAAAGAGTACTTGGCTCCTCAGCAGAGAAGCTACAAATACCTACCAAATGCCCTTGAGAAATAAAAGTGGTACTAGCTTTCCTCATTGAACAGGACACAAAAGCATCACAAGCAGTCACAATAAAACGCGAGGGGGAAAAGCAACTAACACATCTAGGTTGTGATCTAAGGAAGTTACTACAAGCACACAAAGGCAACATGAGCTCAGGGTTCAAAAGCTGTGATATTAAAGTGTTTCCTTTGCCAAAAGGTGCGTGCCACTTCCTCGCCTCTTCCCAGAAGGTAAGCACAGCAGGAAGAGGAAAGAGCACGCGTGTGAGGCTTCCCCAGAAAACTTCTCCCAGGTTTTCTCCAGGATCTTTTAGCAGCTCCAGTACATGTCTCTTCTTATCACCTCCGTGGTACCCGGCTGCTGCTCCACCTCTGAATCAGGTGCAGCTCTGCCTGCTTCACCACGAGCAGGCTTCAGCTATGGAATATAAAAGCACTAACCAGGTTTTTAGAAGTGCCATTCCTCACACAACTGTAAGGAGTTTTCATACAGTCAACAGACATTTCTGCCATGCAGGACCATAGTGCAAACATCCATTTTACAGAATGTGCCAGCAATGCAATGAAAAGCTTACCTACAATTAGAGGACTGAACTGCTTCTCCTTTTTGAACCTCTTTACATTGCCTTCCATTTTGTCTTGAGAGCTTTTGTTGAATTACTTCGCCTTTATCAAACATAAGGTGCAAACGGTAGCTGATCACCTTTATTACCGTGAAGAACACTGTCACCAAGCTGCAGTACACAAAAACTGTAACTGCATTTGCTGGAAAAGCCTACAGAAGGAAATTATAAAGACATAATGATAACAGTTTGCTTTGAGAAGACGCTGCTAAAATTTTTAAATACGCTATATAGATTGAGTTCTGCTCACAAAAAAAGTCTAGAAGTTTCTTCACATTTCAAACCACTTCACGAGATCTATTCTTTTGATTAGCTGTGGTTATTATTTATTATCAAAAATCAGTAAATCTCACAATTGACAAACACTGTAAAATTTTTTTAAAATACTGCATTCCCATGTTAATGCAGCTGCAGCCTTCCCTACACTATGAATTTATAAAAATACAGAAATAAAATAAAACATTAGTTATCTACAAACAGGAAACCCCTTTAGAAAAATTCTGTCATCTTAGCCTGAATCTCAGTTATGACTCAACAGTAAAATGCCGTGGTTTGATGCCGTTCTTCTAACACCTCATAACATGTTCTCATGTATCTTACGGTGCGAAGAATTTCAAATAATTAGTCAGGACTAGTCAAAACAAATTAATAAAATGCATTTGGAGGGGCAGCCTGCCCTGGCTTAGGCTGGAGGAGTGAGCATTTGGCTGTGTGGTGCTTAATTGCCAGCTGGGATTAAACCATGACACAACCTCTTTGAATTATTTTTCTAAAGTAGATAATTGTTAATTTGCAGCTGTCTGTGATCTGTTTGCTGATCTGAGATGAGCATCATAGTTCTTAATCATTAAAATTAATTACAGTTCAACTATAGTCTGTATAGTTCTTTCACAGACAGGACATAGTAACAACATTTTTATATATAAATGCTTCCTTACAGTAAAGGGCAAATCACAGCAATGAACACTCGCAGTTATAATCAGAGTTAGTCATTATAGTCATGGAACACCCTTATGTATTGTCACAACAGAGCTGCAGTCTCACAATGAATTCAATCTCTCCTCAAGTTTTAGGTTTTTTAAACAGAGCTTTACTATATCCCTGCACAACAACAACAAAAAAAGCCAAGCAACAAACCAACCAACCCCAAAAAGTAAGATTTTCAATACTGAGGATTTGCTAAAAGCCTACTGCAGTTAATTTTTAAGAATGGTCTTTACTTTGGGAGTAAATCTATCGTTTTTTCAGATTCATAAATAAATCACACCGACCACACAGGTAAAGGATAGGGAACAAGGCAAGCTTACTTCATCTTTAAAACAAGTCACTGCATTTATCTTGATGTTGAAATTAATATGTTGAATCATTTCTGTGTTGTTACAAGCAAGTGGGTTGCTATTCTGATGGTACTTTTGGCTTAGTGGGACCTCATACCCTCAAGATGTACATGTGAAAATCTTCAGGCAAATCCTTTTTTGTGACTATTCTGATTCAGATACAAAGAATCTATTGCACAAAAGTAGAGAAGCTATTTAGAATGTAGGTATTACCAATGATCCCTAATATGACAGACATGACTTTCCACAAGTTGAGGCTTAGTCTGTTAAGAGTACTTCATGGTACTATGTATATATATACTGACACTCAGCATACCCTTCAGTCATCTAGTGAATCCAGGCCAGAAAGAGGATCCACTTGCAAGGTCATGTTCTCAGGGTATAAGGTTTGGTGTATGAGTTGAAGAATTTGTGGTTTATGACTAATGTTTTTGCAAAACGAGTTAGAAATTGCTTGGTTTCACAAAGAATGATATCCAATTATCTGTAATGACTTGTTTAAGAGGAATTTGTTCACCTTCCAAGGAATCAAACTATACACTACAAGGCACAGATCGACTGCTCGTTATTAAATAACAGCTCAGACTGATTCACTAGAAAAGAAGTACTTTATAGGTGACATTCGTAAAGTTTAATAAATATTACATGAATAATGTCGAGGACACAACAAAAATAGACTTCCAATGGTGCAGTCTTTGCGTGCATATAGCATGCTAGAAGACAGACTCAAAGGACGCTCCTAGATTTCAAAGTGGAAAAGAAGGTCAGTTTTAGCAAATGCTGAGTGCTGCATGTCCTCATCCCTGCCTTGTGACCAGACCTACCGGAGCTGTGCCCTGAGCCAGCCTGTGGTCTCCCTGCCCATCTGTCCAAGGTACACAGTGTTTTACCCACATACACGCTGTGCATGCTCACAATACCAAGTCTCTCAATGTATAACGAGGCCGGTACATCCTTAATATTCTGAATCTTGGGGCAAGTTGAGCAGTACAAGCCAGCAGGTTGCTCCCTGTCCACATGAGGAATTAGGAGAAAGATGAAGCTGATAATGGAAAGTCCTCAATTTTCTGAATCAGGCATGACTGCAGTTGTTGTTCCCAGGTACAAACAGGTAAAAGTATCAAATCCACTCGCGCTAAGAAGGAATTAACTTATAGACCACTGAGGAATTAGATGATAGAGTCACTTTTGATGCACTATAGTTATAATTAGCCTGGTTTCCTATGGAAACAAGGTTTTATAATCACACCACGCGTCTGTGTATTCATCATCTCTCTCCATCCCCTCAGTTGAAAGTAGCCAAAGAATTAAAAAAGTTATTCAGCAAACTTTGAGAGAATACACCCCACTGGGACAAGGTCACAGCAGGACACCTCCTCCATTAATGAGAAGAACCCACACAGCTCTCTGACCTTTTGATGCCACCCCAGTGACAGGAAAAGCTTCAACTGAGCTGACATCTTATTAGAAGCTAGGAAAAAAAAAATTCATTAGAAAGCAGGCTTCATGACTTCCCACAGATTTCTGTGGAAGCTGTAGTTTTCTTTGCTCTTGCCCAATTAAAAACTCTACTATAATGTACTTTTTGTTTTCCAGTAGCTTCTGTTGTTGTACCCTGCACCAGAATAGCGTGGGGTCACAGGCAGAAATGCAGGCTGGCGTTTTCCAAATGTGGCCCAACTTACCACTGCAAATGCAACAGAGTTGACCCGACTGTGTACGGAGTACCTTCACTTGGGGCTTCTGCCTGCCCAGGGGATGCTCCCAGAGGAACGACCACATTGTTCTTCATATCCCAACTAATGTTATTTGAGTAACACAAAGGTAGAGGTGGCTGAGGTATGCACTTCCTAATATCTTTTATTATTATGTGCAACCTTTGAACAAAATACCACACCTTGTAAACTGGGCTGAAAAATTAGTTGATTAGACCCAGATGTACCCCACCCAATGTTCAAGCCCCTCAGGCATCTAAAGCAAGGCGGTGCTGCATCTGGTCCTCACTGTCTTGGTGTGCTACAGAACACAAATGAGGGACCTATCAAACAAATATGCAGTCAGCCACTACCATCAGGCTTGCAGAGATATGAGTGGAAGATATAACACTGAGGCCAAAGATAAATATTTATATATTAATCAAGGTAAATCAGTACTAAGAGATGTCCAACTGTCACGCAGTATAAAACATGAGAAAGCAGGTAGCAAATAACATTCTAGGGGTGTACATTCAGTTCTAAGTACGCATCCTATCGCACAATAAATACACACTGTACAGTCTAGCCTACCTCTCTGCTGTGGAGATATATTTATATATATAGATAACTTCTACAGAGAGATAGAGCAGGGTAAAACATGGCCCAGTGGGACTGGAAGCAGCTGACACACTGCAAGTTTATTAGAGTTTACCTCTGAGTAATTTATGTGCCCACACCCTTATACTGCCATGTTGTACTTCTCCTATCACAGCATGATTTGAAGATCTAATGCGTAAGAAGTAACAATCCTCTAAGTTCAAGGGTTTCATGTCCAAAAAAAGGCAAGAGAAATACTCAGTATGCCATTCTGGGGACTCACCCAATATACTGTAAGCTTGTACTATAGCTTATTGTAAAAGTTCTCTGTGTCACTGGTGTTTTACTGGGTCTGAATTCAGCCCAGTGCCTGAATACAAATAATTATCACTATTTTCGTGTGCAAACACCTAGGAACTCCGGACTGTTTGGTGGAATAAGATAACTTTAATTCTTATTCTATTATGAGAGTTGATATGGTAGGGTTAGAAGAGACCTCATTATAATTTTGAAAGTTGATTTTAACAGTAATGATGCTCCAAATAATATCCAATGTACATTTTAATGTACAAATGACAAACGAAAAAGAAAAGAAAGAGATGAAAACACAGATCTGTATTTTCAGGGGCAGGGGAGCTAATAAAGGAATCTTCAGTACCAAAGTAAGCTATGCTGACAAAGCTAGAGAAAGAAATCCTTGATCCATACAACAGAAACAACTTGATACTTTAAGCTTCTTGATGCTACTGTCAGCACGCCTCTGCTGAGCCAGCGTGAAAAATCTAAAAACAGATGGATGAGTTTTGCCATTTGATTCAAATCAAATTGTTTCAGAGAGACTTCCTGGCTCTGACAAAAGTGTAAGATTATCCCAAGCAAAGGAAAATTTTAAAAAGTAGTACTCTAATCTGTTTTGACTTTGCCCAAGAAACATCAGTGACTGCTTTAGCTGAATCCAAAACTACTGTTGTCAAGTACGTAACCTAAATATTACCCCAAACATTACTTAGTATTATAAACAAAATGCCCCAAAGAAAACCTTTAGTTAAAAAGCAAGTTCAAGTTTCTAAGTGGCAAGAACAGATGTCTTGCATAAAGTTTACAGAGCCTTAAAATCAAGCCACTTAAAAACAAGTAAACACTTAAGGACATAATTACTGTCAAGCAGCCATCATAATAAACGCATTATTCTTATCAAGGACAAAGAATTCCCACAGCAATACGTTAGCTCAAGAACACGAGTCCTGCATTTAACCAGATGATTCATCAGAAAGTCAGCCACTCTGCAGAAAAAGCAAGTCCATCTAGATAGGCAAAGATGATGCCCAAGAGAGTTCAGTAGATAAGTTACATTTTCTCCCGTTCCCTTTAAATAATGCCCTGGTTTTACCTTAGCTCTGACCTACAGTCCAGCGTTCTTTTGTGCAACCCCTTGGTAACAAGCCTTCGTCCATGTCATTAGTTCAGAAGTTTCCCACAAGGAAATACATATCTTTTCAGATACATACTTACATAAACTTGGAAAAAAGTTAACTTTCAATTTTTTTCCTTTTTAATCACACATAGACTTGGATAGCAAATCCTGCAATGCAAGACTCTTCCTGGTTTGCATAGGAAACAGACCCTATCAATCAGAAGAAAGCATATTATTATCTTGGTTCATTACTCCAGGAGCCATCCTTACAGGAATTCACTGCAATCTATGCCACAAAATACAGTATATCAATTCATGTTTAAAAATACAAAATTTGCTTTCCACTGGGATTGCAGAGGGATTCTTAAATGCTCTTTTCTTTTGAAAATCAGGCCAATATCTGACCATGTAGGATGAATAAACCTATTTAGAAGTTTCATCCAATCAAAGAAAATTTGTACAGAACTTAGTTAAGAATTTAGTTGAGTCACTCTAAGAACCAAATGGATGGAAACTGCTTCCAGTGGAAGCAACCTTAAGCTGTAATCACTGAAGGACACATCAAAGAATAGATGCAATGATCCAGCAAACTATACTTTTAAGCTTTTCTCACACAGTAAGAAAACACACAAAAATAGACCAAAAGTTTCAAGCTTTTCAGGAAAATAAATTCTAAATTGCAGCAAACAAACTCTAGTTATTATTCATTTGCAAAGTTTAAACTTCTGCACAAAGGGAGCTGCATGTCACAAAAAGCCATGTGATTCACCAGTGACATTCAGCAAGGCGTGTTAATTACGTGGTATTTGAATTGTTCCATTTATTTACCCTTCTCAGCAGGTAAGACTGGAGCAGACTTGGAAAAAAAACACCTGTCTCTAAAAGAGATTTTGAACAAATATCCCCCACGGTCATTGAAGAAACAACTCCACGGTCATTCAGCACTTGCAGAGGCCAGCACTGCACCCCTATCCAACTCCTTCCAGGGCTAAGGCTCCGGCCCCTGCCTAGCGCGCCCGGCGGACTCACCCCGTTAACCTTTAGTTAGACACCAATGCTCAGGTAAAGCCCAATATGCCCCATTTTCAAGCCCCCCAGGGGTCAGTGTATAGTCCGTCCAGCGCACACGCCCTCGCCGCTGCTGCCTGCGGGCCGGGGTCCGCGGCTCCCACCTCGCGCCCCCCACCCCCCTCGCCCCCCATTCCCTCTCACCAGGTGCAGGGCCATGGGCAGCGTCAGCAGGAACAGCCACAGATAGAGGTGGCAGCTGTTGGTGAAGGCGCCCTGCTCCGGGTCGTGGTACCAGCCCCCGGTCAGCGCCGCCCACACGCCCTGCCCCACCAGCCGCGCCGCCGGCGACACCATGGCCGCCCCCCGCCGCCGCCACCGCCGCCCCTCAGCCGCCCGCCGCCGCCGCCGCCATGCCGGGCGCCCGCGGATTCTCCCATGGTGCCCCGCGACGCCGAGCATCCCGCCCGCCCCACCCCGGGCG